>NW_019524960.1:19010-27419 GCF_002814215.2 Seriola lalandi dorsalis | reverse complement strand
TTTATGTTGATACATATGAATTTAAGTCATTTGAGAGCATGAATCAGTAAATCATGCACCCAGATGATGATTTCTCCCCATGGCTCCTGTCAGGCTGCATAATGTAGCTCAAAGTAAGGTGTAGAAAAAGGAGCTTTTTTTGGTGTAAAAGTTATTATATCTGCACTTGTTTTGGAAGCTTTCAGATAAAACTGAGCATTACTACAAACTAATGCTGTTAAGTTCATGTTAAGTGCAAACCATTTTGCCATTTTGTACTAAAGGGAAATGTTAGCAGCTGAATCATTTTCCTGCTACCAATTTCAAATTCAAAATCTTCACATAAGACGAGAAAAAAAAAGTTTTTCCCAGGATGTCAAACTATTTGCAAATAGAACTTGGAAAAGAAAACTGGCACCAGAGTAAAACCAGTATCAGCTCCTTCATCATGGATGTTGGTCAGTGCAGCGTGGTGACCATCGGCACCACGATCAGAAACCAACAGTGATGGCAGTGCGCATGCCAGCGATTTTTATCTAAATAAATGACTCTGATTAAAACTCTGATTAAGTCAATACTAATGAGCGCATGACACGTGTTGTGGGTGCGTGGAGAAGACACTAACTACTCCTCATAGCTCCAGACTGTGAGCGTGCAGCGGTGCCTTCTTCTGGATGAGGCTGACGAACTCATGCTTCTCCAGGCAGCCTCGACACTCTTCCCCCCACGACGCCAAAATGTTCCTCAGCTCCAAAACTCGCAGCTTATTCAGCCCGTCGCTGCTCAGGTCCTTCAGCTGAGACTCTGCAGACACACACCGAACACAAGACACTTTACTTTCTGTCCACACACACACACATACACACACACACACTGATACTAATAATGAATGGTCGGCCTCTGTTGTTGTGTATTTGAACACACTTTACCGTATTTGAGCTCACAGATCTGTGTGTCTCTGCTGCTGAGGCGCTGACAGATCTTCTCAACAGGGACGTGGGAGGCCAGGGGTCGAGCGACTGACGCTGTGACACGTGTCGCTGCATCACTACTGGCTCCGAGGTAGTAACACTAGGACGGCACATGAACGTACTTCTGATCATACCAGTATCACGTGAATTATGTTCATACTGGTCAAATCTGCGGCTCATGATGTTTAACACAGGAAGTCGTTCATGGACATGAGAAGTAAGGATGTGGTTTTACCATAAAAGTTGCTACTTGCACTTCCTTTAACTGCCTCATAGCAAACAGAACAAGACAGGAACAACAGTGTTGCAGGCTAGGTACACAGCTTGACTCACGTCCTCCTGGTCAAATATGACTCAAATACAAGTGAAAGTTTTTACTTGAGTTCAAGTACTGGAGTACTTGATTTTAAAAATAATGAAGTATGTAAAAGTAACACATTACTGTATTGTTCCACATTTACAGAACCTAATGACTCTGAAACAACCTACTGAGTGACTGACTGTAGAACCTGTAGAATAAAAGGCTTGTAGAACATGATGCAAAGACTGAAGACGTGGACATAACAATACACCTGAATCAACAAAAGGAGAACCAGCTACTACAAACTGCCTGTTTGAGAGTTTATCTAGAATTGAACAAAAGTTACCACCACATACTTTCTCAGGTTGGACGGTGAATTGTTTTAGTCAGTGATGAAGTTTGGTCTCGGTAAACACAGCAAACATTTAAAACTAAATGATGTGAATCACATTTTCAAAATAAAATCAAATTCATTCACTGACTAAAAGCTCTGCTTCATAGTAAGAATGTGGAGTCAAAAGTACAATATCTGTCTTTAGGTGTAGTGGATAATGTAATATAATGTAATGTAATAGGTCCAAATGTCAGGTAGGGATGCTGTGTCCTCTACCAGGTTCATCATATTGTTTTATCTGGAAACTCAGTGTATTATCGTGCTCTTACAATGTCTTCCTGCATCTTAAAGTTTATAGTCAGTTTTGCTTTTCCAGTGTTTTACCAACAACAACAATCACAAAAAGTGGAAATTTTCTTACCAACTGAAAACCAGGCAGCAAAGTTGATGTTCAGTGATATAATATGGACAGATATTCGATTAAAAAAAATATCCATAGATGTTATTTTACAGATTTTGGATTCCTTGTTCCTTGTGCATGAAAGACATGAACAGAACTGAGAAGATGTATTTCATAAAAATCTAATTTTTACTCTGTGGGTGTTTGTTATTGCCTGGTATAATTAGCTCAACTGTATTGTCTGTGCAGTTCTGTGGTTGAGAATAGGGTAAATCATTTAGGATTTAATTTCTAAATCTCTTCTAATGTGGCTCCATGACAGAAATCACTGTTATGTTTCTGTGCTCTCACCAGCCTCGCCTCCTTCCCCTGGGCCACGGTGCAGGCCTGGACCAGCTCTTCCTCCACCAGCGCGGGAGTGAGCTCCGTGTGGGCTGAGTTCAGACTGCCATAGAGTCTGTGGAGAAAGCTCACACACACTGCACACCAGTTCACTGTTAGTGTGACTGAACGGGCTGCTCATCAAATCTGCTTATTTATGGCCTTAAAAACATATCACATCTGTCGGTGTGGAACATGATTGAGCTTGTGTTGTGCTGTGTGGATGTTACATACATACGTTTATATTACTCTGACTCAAACATATTACATTTACACTTTTCTTGTGTTTTATTTAATAAGAATATATATTTGTGGTTTTAAGAACCAAAAACCATCTCAGTGTAGTTTTACATCTCCTCTCTCAGGCTTCTCTCTGGAGCTCTAGTAACAACAGGTCAGTGAGCCAATCAGGAGAGATCCTCTCTCTCCGATCCTCTCTTCTGATTAGCTGAGTGTTCCAATAAAAATATAGTAGATTTCAGGTAAACGCTCAGAGAAACCAAATCCTGCAAGGTTGGATGGTGGGTCCAGGTGGGCGGGGCTTGGGGCAAAACAGAGTGGTGACTGCTTTGTTGTGATATCACAAAGTTACAAAAGTCCTGACGGCTAGTTTGAACTGAATACAGGCTGTTGGCATTTCTCCTTGGATTGAGCACTTTGATGCTTTCACTGTATTAATATTAATATTAGAGCTTTTTTGGAAGTAGTATGCACAACATGTGACCAAAGTGTCATTGGGATTTTTACAGTGAGGACAGCTATAAAAGAAATAAACTCATTCCTTTATTTACATTTTTGTTCATCTTCAGTACTGAAAAACTTCAGAAGCAATACCCATAATTTTAGATTAATTACCACAATCTTCTAATTAGTCTGTAGCTATATTCTGACTCAAATCACTGTGAAACTATTTAGAAAATAGTTTGGTCAGCACATGCATGGCAGATGGTGCGGTCACAGGCATGCAGGGCTGATTTAGACATTTCAAGTAAGTTTCAGTACTTGAAAACAGCTCCGTGTAATACTGTGAAACCACAGCCAGACTGTAAATAACTTCTTCTCACACCATGCTGTCGCTAACCTTCACAGTTGTCAGCTGCAGAAAAAGTGAAGCCTCTGAAAAACAGGAGAATGGCAAGCGACAACACCGACATGGTAGCGGTGGTCGTTATTATTAGCTGCGGGAGACCCAGCCAACAGTTTACTCCCGAGGCACACAGAGACACCGCGGCCGAGGAGGGAGGAGCTATTTCAGGCGCTCCTGGCTGTTTAAGTAAAAGTCCCTTCAGTTTTTTCTTTGGAAAATGTTATGAGACTCATTGTTGGAAAACGTTAAACTCTCTCGGTTCAATCCTCCACGCCATGTTTTGATATCAACTGCAACAAGAAGTTTTGAATTTCCTACGTTTGCATTCGCGGCTCTGACTTCCCCTCCATTGACGTGGCGCAAAGCCTCCTGGGTATTGTAGTACTGTAGCACTAAACTTGATCTACTGGCAAAATCTGTACAATGAACACGCAGAAACGCCTCTTTCTTCTTAGTTAATGTATTCTAATATTCAAGTTTAAGTATAAGCTATCAGTTTGTTTGCCTTTGTTGTTGTTTTTTATTGTGTCATTGACATATGCCATAAATATGCCTCAAATATAGGCCTGAGCTAAGAGTCCATTGTTTTAGATGTTGGATCAACAACATAACATTCTGTAGAAACGTGACATTTTTTTGCTTAATTTAGTAGGTTTTGATTTTATTTTCAGCTTTCACTGAGGGACATAGACTTTTCTGTTATGTGTGGTCGATGGTGACTTTCATCAGTCCAAGAGGCCGAATGCATTCAGCTTATATTAGTTCTCATAGACTGATTCAGTACGTTCACAAACAATATGAACATATCTAATTCTTAAAACGACAGACTGCACAAATGTGAAACCCTGACATATTTATTTTTATAAAAAGATTCCTTTTTTATCGAAAGATAAATAATAAAACTGTTACCTTGTGTTTCCTTTCTATCCATGTATTTTAACTGCCGATTAGATGAAACATAGGTGCTTCCGGTTGTGAAGTCAACTGGTTTGAGAGACGGAATGGAAGTGTTTCTATACAGGACGGAGAAATAAAGCGTTTCAATATATTTATCTAAATATGTGTTAGAGTTTCCAGACCAAAATGGACCACAAGTAATCTGTGAAGAACCCTTCTTGGGTATAAGTATTTTTCTGTGCACTACACTTTTTGTGAAGTTAATCTATAAATAAAAAGTATTCATGGTATTATTTGTGAAAGCGTGCTAAGTTTAGCCGCTAGTGCCTAAAACCTTTTGGTTACTAAAAGTTACCAGGTAATTATTTAATTTCTGAGTTCCCTTGGTTTGTAGAAGTTGAAGCTTTTGTTCTGAAAAATCTCTCTCGGAAGTTGTTTCTGGAAGCGGAACCCGGCTCGCATGCGCGTGGTCCAGCCCTTCGATGCGAGAGTTTTCAGCATGGCTGCTATAGGAGTTCACTTCGGATATACCTGCGCTTGTGTGTCGATATTTAAGGTGAGTTAATCTCCATCGACCGTGTCACACACCGAACTACTTCTTTTCATAGATAATAAAGTGACGGATTTGACCTCAGCTCCTGAACCTCACTGAAACAGCGGCGGATGTAGCTGCTAATATACTACGATGAATGAAGTAATGTCATGAGAGATGGCTCCATAACGTTAGTCTAAATACAACATGAATCCCCTCTTGCCACCTGTCTAACAATGTTCTTATACAATTTACTTTTTATTTAGTCCTTCCTAGTACACCTGCGTAGCGCATTCTTACTTCAATTAGCAAAAAGTAGAACCAACTGCTGAGATTTCCTATAAATGGTTCCTTGTACTATTTAGTGCATTTTGCTGCAGTATTTTTATGTAATAGTTGTGTTTTGGGTGAGCATTTACACCATAGTCAAGTAGTCAAACACAGTTTTGATCTAGTTTCACAAATGGTTCTCTCTGATCATTGATGTCACCTTGGGGTCTGGGACATTTTGTGTTAATTATTCATATTAATTTTTAGGAATTAAATTATTAATCGATAGATCAACCAGGTAATGAAATAGTGATTTGTTGCAGCTCTACAATGTATACATGTGTTCATTGTGTAAACTGTGTGTTTCATGATGCAAGCTGGATTTACCTGAAACACCTCCAAAGGGAGGCCTCCAGGATCCTGAAGTTCCTGGGCTGATTCTGCATTTCAACAGCCAGTGTATAGAATCTCATCCCTCTAGTCATTACTCAAAGCTCATGACTGTAGATGAGGGTGAGAACGTAGGTCGACTGTTCATTAGAGAACTTCCTCGTTAGGCTCAGTTCTCTTCACCTTGACTGTCCTGTACAGCGTCCACATTACTGCTGACCTCATGCTCCATCTTCCCTGAGTCAGGATCCACTAATGCAAGAAGCTGGGACATGGGGATGTTTGGATTCATTTTCTGTGTGTGTGTGTGTGTGTGTGTGTGTGTGTGTGTGCGTGTGTTGTTCAGGACGGACGGGCTGATGTGGTGGCTAATGATGCAGGAGACAGAGTGACTCCAGCTGTGGTGGCCTACAGAGACACTGAGCAGGTCTGTGCTTCGCTTCTCTTCACACAGGTTTTCCTCCAGGTTTTATGTGTGCCCATAAATGTTTTGCCATTTCAGCTCCTCTTGAACCTTCATACTCATCCGCACTTTCACCTGTAAATTCCATGGTTCATTATTCAACTATTGACAGTTCTCTGATGTGTGAAGCCTCTCTGCCTGACTCACATTTTGGGATTTGACTTAAAGCTGTGCATCTGCCATTCTGCTGCTTACTGACTGATCTCTATCCCCTGCAGATCGTAGGCATTGCGGCAAAGCAAGGACGAGTCCGCAACGCTGCCAACACAGTTGTTAAAGTGAAACAAGTGCTGGGGAGAAGGTGACACACTTAATACTGTCAAATGTTAACTGTTAAATGATCATACAGTTCTTTCATACAAAATATGATCGTTACGATCCTGTTGAAGTTGATTGCACTCAGGCTCTGGCTGCAATCAACTAGGATGTTGGATCCAGGTGGGCGGGGCTTGGGGCCTCTACCTTTATACTACATGATGCTGTTTAAAAGAACAATTAGCAGCCTGACTCTTGACTCGAAGGCTTGAGGAGCATTTATGATATGAAGGACCTGTAATCAATGCAGTGAGTTAATGGATGTTTATTTTCTTTCTCTCGTTGGGCAGCTTTGATGATCCAGAGACACAAATTCACAGAAAAGAGACCAAGTGTCAGGTGAGCTTGTTTAACAGATCCACTGTGTGTTGTCTTTGTCGGTCTTTTGAGATTCTTTTCTTCACCCCAAAATGTTTTGTTTCCTTCATTAACATTAATTTTCCTCCTTCAGTTAAAACCATGACGTCTTGTTGGTTTTGTGTCTTAGTTTTATTTTGAAAATACTTGTTGAACCCACAATAATTGACTGTACTGGCGCAGCAGTGAGTCCCCGGTCTGAGCAGTGAGTGTTGTGTTCAGGTGGTGAACAAAGCAGAGAAGCCTTATTACGAGATCACAGCAGGAGATCACCCCGAGTATGTCGCTCCAGAGGATGTCGCAAAACTCATCTTCCACAAAATGAAAGGTAACACACACACACACACACACACACACTCACACTCGCGTCAGCTTCATAAACAAACTCTAAGTTGATTGACCATCTCCGTTTTGACAGAAACGGCTCAGTCAGCTCTGGGCTCTGATGTAACTGAAGCGGTCATCACCGTCCCTTTTGAGTTCGCACATGCTCAGAAGCGAGCTCTGAGGTACATTACTGTCCACTCACCTGTACTGCTTTGTTGTGACACAGTCAAAATCTTTCCATTTGCACCTTCTGATAAAATCAAACTGTGTGTGTGTGTGTGTGTGTGTGTGTGTGTGTGTTTTGTGCAGGGAGGCAGCCGAAGCTGCAGGGTTCCACGTCCTGAGGCTGATCCATGAGCCCGCTGCTGCTCTGCTGGCCTACAACATCGGACAGGATTGTCACTCCGGAAAGAGGTAGCACTGAGGAGAGAGAGAGTTTAGTGATTTACTGATGTTCACACTCACCAATCACTTACCATTAGGGACACCTACACACCTGCTTATTCATGCGGTTATCCAATCAGCCAATCATGTGGCTGCAGTGTATAAAATGATGCAGATACAGGCGATGAGCCTCAGTTCATGTTGTCATGTCACATCGAACATCAGAATGAGGAAATAATCTCATCTCATGATTGCTGGTGCCTGACAGGCTGGTTTGAAGATTTTCACACACAACAGCTGAGTGACGACTGTTGCTAGGCAGCTCCTCTCTGACATTAAAAGGCAGCACCATAGAGAAAATCCAGAGTTTTATATCGCACGTAGTTCTAAATGTTAATGCGGTACACAATGTGATTTTTATACAACACATAGATAAATAGATGTTGCCCCATCACCACTTACTCTGCAGCTTTTATCCTGTCCAGCATCATGTGATCGAGTGTGGGCTCTACACACACACACACACACACACACACACACACACACACACACACACACACACACACACACACACACAAGCATACACACATATTTCTGCTTTACTTATTGTTGTTTATATTATTTCCACCTTTGCTTAATGGACTCCTTATGACATCACAACATCTCGACAGTTCGCCCTCACACTGATCCTGTGCACTCTGTCCGCAGCCACGTCCTGGTGTATAAGTTGGGCGGGACGTCCTTGAGCGTGACCGCGCTGCAGGTCAATGGAGGAATGTTCCGGGTTCTCAGCACCCACACTGACCACAGCATCGGGGGAGAGAGCTTCACCCAGGCCCTCGCCCAGCACCTGGCCGCTGAGTTCAAACGGTAGATACTGAATTTTAGCATCACAAACTGCAGCCTAGGCCCAGTTCAGATTTGAATTTGGCCTTTGTTTTTCACTCTGTTAATATTCTGAAAGACTTCAAAATGCCTGGCAAAAAGTCCCTTCCCTCCTCTTGCTCACACGGGCGCAGAC
>NW_019524960.1:1477-18527 GCF_002814215.2 Seriola lalandi dorsalis | reverse complement strand
CACAGAGGTGTCCTCCTCTCCATAACAAACACACCAGGGGATTCAAACCAGTAGAAACACCCAGAAAGCAGTTACCTTTTAAAAAGATTCACAGACGCTCTTCAGTGACACAGGACAGGACGTCTCCAGCAGCTGGGAGCTGCGCTGTCTAACGTCTCCTCAGCTTGTTTCTCTGATAACTTCAGATCCAGACGTCCGACGACTAAAATCCTTCATCTGGTTCAACTATAGAGCTGAAAACCACCAAGGTGTAAAAAGTGTAGGTGACTTAAAACTAGATAAAAATCCAAGTTAAGCTTCTGTCAGACAGACACACTGACACATGATCATAGAGGATACGATGTCACTGACAGGCGACCAAATGAAACGTTACTATGATTAAAATCACAGATTCCTCTGGTTTGAGAATTGATGGAAACATTTGTGATAATGTAAGAACACAACTCAACAACATATAGAACACAGGTCTGGTTTTAATGTGGAAAAGTTAGAGATTAGAACTTTAAATAACCCAGATACACGTGAGCAGTAAAGACACCAAAGATAAAACACAAAACTACAGTGAACAAAAGAGTAAAGTGTCAGAAAGGAAGTGTTCATGGAATTTCGATTATTCCAGTGATAATAAAAACTCTTGGGCTCGGCAGTATCTCACAGTGTGAGATGAAATAGGCAGAATGTTCAAATGCTTTACCTTCTGCATCACTGACAATAACATCACCATGAACCACTGCGGCTGAGCAGATTTAGTGGAACCACATGTCAGTATGTTGACTGGGGGGGGGGCAATGACATTTGTGGGCGGAGTCAGGATGGATGAGCAGTTGTTACAGACATGAGAACCTTTGTGTTTTTGTTTCCTCAGAGCTCGGTTCGAGCTGCTCTGCTCCTCGCTCTTCAACAAGAGCATCCAGCCAATCCGAGCTCTGCTGGAGAAGGCGGGACTCTCCACCAGCAGCATAAACAAGGTACAGTGTGTGAGACAAGTGTCAGTAATGCAATGTAAAAGAAATAATAAAAATAAAGCTGCTGCTGACACGACGGCTGCGCTGTAGGTGGTTCTCTGCGGCGGATCGGCCAGGATCCCGCGTCTGCAGCAGATGATCCGAGATATGTTTCTAGATGTGGAGCTCCTCAGCTCGGCGCCGCCCGACGAGGTCATCGCCGTGGGAGCAGCACTGGAGGCGGGCTTACTGGTGGGCAGAGATATCCTTTCCCCGGAGGAGGAGTCTCTGACGGTGGACGTATCTGCCACTGACATACTGGTGAAGGTACAGCTCAGTGAGAAGACGAATAATTTATATTTCTGTATGGACGTGAATGTGACCGTTTCTATTGGTCGATCTAAAGAATGTAGTGCGTGAACTCTCATCTGCTCTGTCTGGTGTTGTGCGGGGCGCTGCAGGAGGTGGATGAATCCGGAGCCGAGGTGTTCACTGTCCTTCTTCCGTCTGGCACGCCCCTCCCTGCTCGCAGACACCACATCCTGAGCGGAGGCGGGAAACTGTCCTCACTCTGCCTGGAGATTTACCAGAGAATGGTCACGGAGCAGCCGGAGAAACTAGCTAAGGTACAGAAAAGCACCAACACCGGCTCAAATGTTTGACTTTACACACATCCTGATTTTGTGGGAGTGTCATGTAGAAACTTGAAACTCACTGGTTTTCTCCGTTTGCTGGTATTTTGATATAAAAAAACAATTGATATAACACAATATAGGTTCTTTTTTTAATGGTGAAAACCAAGTGGCAACCTCCTGCTGTTAATGAAACCAAACACTGCAGTTCCTCTAATGACCACTAGAGTCTGGCTCCAACAGTGAGTCATGCCCATAGACTCCCATGTTAAAATGTCCAACTTTACAGCAGAAATAAACATGTTCACAGCCTGGTACAAAAACAGTTTTGTTGTCTAGAGCTAATTTCCTCCTTCATGACACCTGTTTATAAAACTCACCTGTTTACATTTTATTAAGACTTTAAGTTATGGAGAATTGAGGGCGTGGCCTCTCTGAGTGACAGGTGGTCACCAATGTCTCAGCTCCACACCCACCCCTCCACTTTGTCCATTTTTTATGTCTCCACGCCAGCGACAGTCACAGCTGGAGACAGTCACAGCTGGAGACAGTCACAGCTGGAGACGTATTGTTTTCGGGTTGTCCCTCTGTCTCATTCTCGTGGACACGATATCTCAGTAACGCCTTGATGGACCTTCTTTAAGTTTGGCACAAACATTCACTTGGACTCAAGGATGAACTGATTAGATTTTGGTGGTCAAGGTTAAGGTCACAGTGACCTCAGAGAACACTTTTTAACCATTACTCAAGACTGAAGCAATTATGACCAAATTTCAGACAAAAGGTTGATATCTTCTCTGACTCTGGATAAACAGGGATGTAACCTGAAACTAGCTGAGTGGAGGAGACAGAGGACCCTGAGGAGGTGATTGTAGTTTCTATAATAAGATGTTGAAGAGACAGAGCTGACTTTGAAATGAAATGCGTAATCCACATCTCGTAACTGTCGTCGGACGCAACAAATGTCACACCACAGAGAGAGAAAGTGTTTGCCAAGTTACAAAAGAAAGTGAAGTCAAACGTTGTGTGTCATTAGTGTCTCTGGCAAAATTCCATATTTAGTTATAAGATACACTCATTTCAAAAATGAACTTTCCTTTACCTGTTATTTCACTGTTACTTTTTATTTCATCAACTAGAATTTAAAAAAAAAAAAAAAAGAAAGGAGCTATGGCATGTGCAGAAGTCAGAGCTCCTCAGTGCAGCTTGTATTTACTTGTTTCTGCGTCAAAAATATCTGTGATTTCCCAGAGGCGACCGACGCTTTGCATACAGCTGAACTTATGTCGGCAGTGAGAATCGTTCAGTCCACGTCGTGGTTAGCTGCCGGTTACTCACTATTGTAGTTTAGCTTTATTTTTCCGTGGGATGCCAAACACCTGGCCCACCCCGCAAGCTTTGCATCTTGTGGTTCTCGTCCTGATCGTTGAGGGGGAACCACGTCCGCCCACGTCCTGCTGCTGCTGCTGCTGCTGCTGCTGCTGCTGCTGCTGCTGCTGCTGCTGCTGTGGAGGGTCCCTCACGCTGTGAACTCCTGAAGGGGGTTTTTCACGCTCGTTCACAGCACGTGTGCATCCTCGGTCTGACGGGTTCACTGCCTTTCTTCTTATTTGTAGTTTTCCTGTGTGACACCGCTGCTCTTTTACAATGAACCAACTGCGTTTGATCTTTCTGACAGATTTTTTTTTTTTTTTATAGGCTCATTAGCCTCTTCACCTCCAACTCCGTCTAAATGGCAACTCGCAGCTCTGTCATCTCTATATGTGAGCTCCTCTGTTCATAAACAACATTTAGTATCCGACTGTCCAGTTACTGTTAAACTCTTGCAATATGGGCATATTGTAAAAGTTATATCTCGCACACAGTTCTTTGATTATTGACGTAAATCTGCTGAAAGTAAAGCTGAGACTTTGACACTTTGATGTCATCAAAACACGACAAGTGAAGACAAGAACAAGGTTAGCTGAGGTCAACAGAAACAAAAAAAAATATTAACGATGAATTATTAATGATTGAAATGAACCATTGGTCTGCTTGTGTGTGTATAATGTGCAGATCATCTTGAGAGACCTGCAGCCCAGAGAGGAGAACCACGACATCGACACCGTGGTGACCATGAAAAGGTATCCGCCCCTCCAGGCTCGGCACGTGAGCTTGTGTCACGTGACTACTGTTTGTATATCATGGTTTCTGTGTGTTGCAGGGACGGCTCCGTTCATGTTTCCTGCGTGGAGCAGAGCACTGGAAGGTCAGAGGTCGTCACCATAGCGGCCTCATCCTGAAGCGGCTGAGCTGCGGTCTAAACCTCACATCAGTACAGTGTCAGTGCAATGTTTTTGTTTTCTATGTTTCGCTCAATAAACAGAATCAAACCCCAGTGATGCGCTCGGTTTTATTAACCTCTGGACTTTATAATATATAATATAAACTATAATAATCAAATAATGTAGAATACACCTACATGATTCCCCTCTGTAATTTCATGCTGGTGAACACCACTGGTAACTGAATGAAAAAGTAGCAATCTATAAATAATGAGCAGCGCCTGAGGCCTGAACACTGAAGCAGGATGTGAAGTTAGCGAGATAACTTCAGGGTTTAAGCCTGAGTTTTTATTGATTGAGTCTATTGTCCACCTGAGTGGAAGCTTTTAAAAACATACAGCATGTACAACATGCAATTCAAATGAGCAGCTAACAGCAGATTTTTTTCAGGGTTGCGACTGGTAAGAAAACCTCTTGCTGGGGGTAAATCACCATGGTAACTGATGCTAAACTCCTAACCTGCTCTGGCGCAGGTTAACTTCAGATGAAAACCCGTCAACAGTCAAACTACTGACCAATCACATCACTGGAAAAACTGATTCATCTTTCCTACAGGATCCTGACAGGGACAAAAGAGTTTACGATAAAGTGATAAATAATAAGCTTTGATGAGCTATTAAGATGAAACATTTATATAAATCAGTGGAATCGTTTGTGAGCTTCTCACCAACAGGAGAGTTTATCACACTAAATAACTATTATACTATACATACAAAATTATGTCACATTTAATAATATTAATAATAATATATAATAAGAATTATAATATAATATTTTATAATTACAATTAAAATTACAATAGTACAGTATGTTAATATACTATATATACTATAAATACTATACTATTATAATAACTCTTCAATCTGACAGGATTCCTCCAGTGATGATGCTTTTACTTCATCAGTGCAGCTCACAGTAACCAGGAGAAATACAATGATCCACACACTGTTCAGTGTTTCCATGGTTATAAATGAACATTTCAGTCGCTCTGACTCATCAGACATCAACTACTTCTCTTTTCTTTCCCTCCTCTCTGCAGCAGAAACAGTGTGACATCAGCTTGAACTGTTTTACCTGCATCACATGTTCACAACAGTTTGTTCATCAGACAAAAGAGAAAAATACTCAGTAACTTAACGATTATTCACCAGCTTATTCACAATGTAGCCTTCGTCTGACCTTAATAATCGGAAATCATTTTCTAGCGTTTCTTTTCTAGTCATGTGATCATACTGGTGTTTTCCACACAGACGCCAAATCACGCAAATAAATGTTGATTTCTGCTCATGAAACAATTTCTTTATTTCAAAAGTCTTTATAATTCAAAGTCTCTGCGCACGTCAAGAGGAGAATGATGATGGAAAACAAGACTCCATATATTCATTGCTGTTGCATTACACTCCAGTTATTCAAATTTTATACTGATCTCACATGCCCATATGTGCGTTGATGCTTTACTAACACCACTACATTTTAAGAGTTGAGGGATTTTGACTTTCCCCTGTAACCACATGTATGTTACATGTGATACATACATGAGCACTGTGCTCAGACCTATTTTTTATCAACTGAACTTTAGATCTCAGAGCATCTACGGAGTCATCTGTGTTTGCAGCAGTGTTTGTACGGAGTCTTTGATTTCCACTCCTCCTATGATATAAATATATAAATAAATAGATGCATAAATATATCATTAAATACAAGTAAATGCAAAATAAAAACATTTATGTAATGAAAAATGCTATTTGTGTAATTTTATATTTATTTCTGCATTTATTTATTTAGTTGTTTTTACATTTATTCGTGCATTTATTTATGCGGTTCTGCATTGTTTGCAGCACTGGAAAGAAACAACCTCCTGTGTATCAGTCAAGTCAAGGCAGTAGTAGATCCATCCAATCAGTCACACCACTGTAACCAGTCTAGCTTTAGACTGAGGTAGGACCACCCACCCACTTAACATATGGACACAGAAATAAATAAATAGTTATATGTAGGAATGAAAAAAAAAAGTAGAAATACAGAAATAAATATATTAATGTAGAAATGTAGAAATGCATAAATAAATAAATAAATATATAGATAAATGAATGTAGAAATACAGAATTAAATAAATAAATAAATGCATTAATAAATTAATGAATGTATAAATGTAAAGATAATGTAGAAATAGAAATAAATAAATACTTGCATAAATCCATAAGTAAATTAATAAATGTATAAATACATGTATAAATGTAGACATAGAGAAAAAAAAAATAAATGTAACAATACAGAATCATTTACAAAATGTTTTTATTTTGCATTTATTTATGTATTTAATTATTTATTTCTGCATCTTTCATTTATTTTTTTATTTATACTTATGACATTTCTTTTCCTTCATAATCTTCTCTGTAGAAATGACAAAAAAAAAACATTGCATCCATGTTTCTGAATACTTTATATGATATTACTATATTTAAACATGATATGCATCCTACAACAATCTATAATAACATGTATTACACTTATTCCATCCTGTCCATACTCAACCACACTCTATATAATATCAGGAGTGGAAGGAGTAGAGCAGTAAGCAGTAGCAGTAGATAGAGTCTTTGGCTTCCAGTAGCACTTCATGAACATACTGTATGTTTGCATCAGTTAACATCCCATACAAAACACAACAAAAGCTACAGCTTTAATCGTGTAGTTTCTAACTGAAGTGTTTCCATTCCCATGTGTGATTGATATTTCTGGAAGTTGAACACAGGCCTCCTCTGGTCTCGGGCCTTTCAGCAGCCGTGCTCCGGGACGATGCGACACTTCAGGATCTTCAGGTAGTTCTGGACCTTGTTGGAGTCTCGGCGAAAGCAGTAGAGGAGGTCGTAGTCTTTCATCAGGCGCCACTCAGCGCTGTCGGACGGCAGGGAAGCCTCGGGGGAAGCCTGGCTGCTGACGGAGTTACTTATTATCCCCAACATCTGCATCTGGAGCAGAGAGGAGTCACATCAGCTTTCACACTATCACAGCAAACACATCCGGGTTCAGGAGCGGGTTCATTCATTTTACAATTCCAAAACCCATTCCATAACCCCTAAGAGCAGGCAGAAGGAAATCTTAACACTTAAAACCTTTTCATACAAACAAACGTATCGGTTGGTTGGATGCTGTTTGTCGGTTGTTTTGCACGAGGAAGGACAGATAGGTAAAGCGGTGTCTTCCTTTCTTTTTGCATTGTCGCTGAATATTTCCACTGAATCTGAACAATAATCTTTGTAAAGGTGAACAGCGCAGTTTGCATTTGTGTGTTTCTTTGTCGTTTACTGTGTTTACGCAACCCGACAAGAACCTACATCACACACCAGCAGCTCCAAAACATCTACTCTCTTGGTACCAGACGTATTTTACCTTCTCGGCCACTTTCTCCACCCCTTTGCGCAGCTCGTGCACCATGTCGCTCATCTCCAGGGCTTTGTTGGAGCTGAAGTTGTTGAAGTCGTGGTGGTGAGCCATGCTCTGGTGGAAATGCCACAGAGGATCCCTCCACGCCATCAGGAGCTTCAGGATCACCTCCGTCAGCTCCTCCCTCTGCAGCGATTACCGGGACAGGGCGGATGCATGACACATTTAAAACTCAAGCTCCAGACAGTAGTTAGGATGAAATTTGCATCACTGATGGACACTGGAGGTTTTAGATGATGCAAAAAGAAACAACCAGCAGAAAAAACTAAAATCAAGTAACATAAATAATACAGTATATGTTATGAAATGTACAGACGCCCATTCAGAAGCGTGTTGCACAGGGGGAAGGGGAAACACAGAGGATGAGAGAACTCTACATTCTCGCTGGAAGTTCGTGCCGATGAGAGGAAATAGCTTTTTAGAGAGGTTAACTCACGGCCATTCTCTGAGCGTTCTCCTTGCCATTTGGGGTGAGGATGGTGGAAGTGTGACAGTTGCGACTGACCCGGCCAATCTGATTCTTACTGGGCAGGAAGTACTGCTCCTGAGAGGACAAAACAAGAGCGCACGGATGAAATGTCAGAGGTCAGATGTCGTCTAAATGTCAGCTGTGGCTCGAACACAAGTGATGAATGAAATAGTAGAATAGCGTTGCTATTGGAAGTAATCACAATCTTCTCCCTGTGTGTGTGTGTGTGTCACAACATCAAACCTATTCTTTAAACATCATTAGAAAGGCACGGTCAGACAGTTTTGCACAGGGAGACTCACAAACTCGGAGTGGAGGTCATTTGAAATGCCGTGCATCCTGGCCGAGTGTTGGATGACCCGGTCAAACAGATTGGCCAGGGAGAGGGTATGGCACCCAGCCTGGGCATTGGTGCAGATGGGTGCTGCACCTATGCCGGTCAGTCTTCTGCAGAGTACCGCACAGACCAACACCACCCACACAGCAGACACTAGGACAGACCGAGCGAAGAAGAGAGGAAGTAAATAAAAGAAAAAACACCCAAAACACAAAACAAGTCTCGGACCTGAATCGCATCGTATTCTGTAGAATCCGCTTTAACTGGTTGAATATGAGAGAATGAGTTCGAGGAGGAATGAAAAATGAAGTGAATGAAATTAAGAGACAAACTCATGATGGAGTGGTGGAAGGTGACGGGGAAGAGAACACGCAGAGTAGTGACGGCTCTGCCTTCATGCAGCGTTCTGTACCTGATCTGAGGTTTCCAGGCATCCTGCAGGGCGCGGACCAGCTTTCGTTTCAGAGCAGAGGGTGCTGGAGCTTCTCTATTCAAAGACCCCCGCCGCTTCATGTGATGGTCCCTCACTCACCATTTCACTCTTACACTTTAATATCCAACAAAAAGTGAGGGAGGGAGGGAGGGAGAGAGAGAAAGAGAGAGAGAGAGAGAGAGGGCGGGGGCAAGGAAAGGGAAGGGTACAACATTTACAGTGATCAGCAGCTACTGTCCTGTGAGTCACATGTTTACACGACATGATCACAGAATGGTCTAGACTGGTGTACATCATCAGCCTGGGACGTCACGGCAGCGTACAGTATGTACGTTGCCGTGACGTCTAACACATCAGCTGCCCTCATCGGGGTTATGTCCTGGTGGTTCAACTGTAGCCAGGATCATTGCAGAGGATGTGGTTTGCGGTGCTGTTGAACTGTGCTGTGTTAAGGAAGGTTCTGGGTTTGGACCCCGGGGCCCGGGGCCTTTCTGTGGGGAGTTTGCATGATCTCCTCGCGCCTGCGTGGGTTCTCTCCGGGTTCTCCAGCTTCCTCCCACAGTCCAAAGACACACATTAGGTTAACTGGCGACTCTCAAGCGCCCATAGGTGTGACTGTGAGCGCGACTGGTCGTTCGTCTCTATGTGTCAGCCCTGTGATGGACTGGCAACCTGTCCAGGGTTTACCCCGCCCTCACCCAGTGTCAGCTGGGATGGCTGCAGCCCCCTGCGACCCAATAAGGATAAGCAGCATGGATAATGGATGGGTGGATGGATATATACATATCACACACACACACAGACACATATAGTTTTGGGTCAGTAGTGAAGGTAAAGGTTAGGGTTAGTCTCCAGGAAATTAATGCAAGTCTAATTAAATTCCCCAAAAGTGTGAACAGTGTAAACAGTGTAAACAGTTTTTTTGTAGTGTATTACGTATATACAGCAAAATAGCTTTCACTTCAGCAGACCTTTGAGCGACACAGTTCTTTAATGCATGAGTGTGTGTCATCAGCCCGTGACGTCATTCCAACAGAGCCTGATTGGACTGTCTGTCCGACACATCTGGGTAGTGGGCAATTGAGGTTCACCCAGCAGTACCTGTGAATGTTTATATGTCGTCCGGGTTGAGGTCGGAGCGCTCCAGGCACTAACAGGAAGAGAAGTGTAAGCTGATGACTGAGCCGTACAGAAGCTCACAATGACACCACGGGGCAGCAGTGAATGAATGTCATGTTGTTTGGAAAAGCCGGTTGAATGACGTCAAGCGATTGTAGCGTGGATCAGACTCACTTTTCTGAGATGGTCAGCAATCATTAGATGACTGATGGAACCATTGGAGGAAACTACGGTAGAAAAGGCCACAATAGAAGTATAAACTGACAGTAGGGGTAGATGTTTTACAGTTATAAGCGGTAGCAGCAACTCAGTATTGTTGGGTTGATGAAAAAGGCGAGACAGTCGTGGGGTGAGTCCCACAAGCACGGATGTGAGTAAGGAGGCCATTTCCAAAAGTCTCAGCCTCCGCTTGTACAGTCAGACCTGGCTTGACTGTGGTGACGACGATGATGATGATGACGATGATGACGATGATGATGATGATGATGATGATGATGAATTGCTTACCATTATTCTTTATTCTTTTATTATCTAAAAACACTTATTAGTTTGTGTGAGTGAAAGTAGATTTATTCATCCATAACAGTTTATTATCATTTATGTTATAGTGTTTAACTGATATTTTAAAAAGATACACAACAATAATGATGAAAAAACTGCGTATTTAAATTCCAAAGAAATTTTTATTTGTCTTGTTACCCAGTAACAATATTACTGTACCTCATAATTATTAAATAAATACTTAATTTAAAAAAATCATCAGTTTAATTAGATCCACCTAAAAGTTATTAAGTCTTAAACACAAAGTTGTCAACTCTTATTCTCTAACCTCGTCCTCTTCCCTTGTCCTATTTGTCTATTAAAAAATTATATATATTACAGTCACCCTGTTACTCTGCAGTAAATTATATACAATAACTGTAGTTTGCAGCCTGTAATCTGAAGCAATAGCTAAACGTTATTTTACTAATTACTTCTACGACTTTGTTGTTATTTGTCTCAGTCTCAAAGCCTCCTGCCCAATACAATGGAGAAGCTGCTGCACAGTCACTCGACAGACCTTTGTTCAACAGAAATTTAACTTTAACATCATGAATTACAATTACCACACTTCTTACACCTCTTTAAAAAAAATTCTCATGTTAGCTGGTTGACGTACAACAATACATTTTACAAACCAGTTAACACACTTACTTTGTGTACTTACTTTTTATTTATGTATTTAATTTCATTTTTGTATGAACAGCGAAAAGGGGCGCTTGTTTTACTGTTATGTGAACAGTCGTCACATTCCCTCCTGCAGCACTACACTCTAGAATAACTAACTAATAGACTAAATTTGAATGACAGTAAGTTGTAAAGTGCGTGTGTATTTTTATATTCTAAGATCAGCCTGTTAGCATGATGATATCAGCGCTATATGATGCTGTCACTGAACTTACAGTATAGTGTGGCTGCTGAGAAGTCATTCTTTTGTTTTTGAGGTATCTTATCAAAAAGTGTTGGACAAGTCGACCTAGTAGATGAGATGAGATGATAATCAATCAGTCGGTGATATTAATCCTGTAATTCACAGCATCAGGTGGATGTAAATATGAATAGGAAATTATGGGACTGTACAGTAGAAAGAAATCTATCCATAAAAGATGTGTTAAAAACAAGAATATGATCTTGAGCATGATTAGTTTGGGGGCAGCGACAGTAATACACTGCTGTAGGTGTTCATGCATGTTTTAGTTGATAAAAGTTTCAGAGATGACAAGAGACTGGCAACGTGACTCTACTGCACGTTCTTACACACATACACACAGACATACACGCAGGGATGTAGTGTTGTTGGGCAGATGGCCTCGTGTTGTCATATTCAGGCTGACCTGCAGAGTAACAGGGTGACTGTTACAGCTGCACATGCCCATGGGCCAGCGCCTTCACAGGCTTTGACCTTTTGCTCCTTTTTTACAGTGCAAGAACTTTCTCTGTGTAGACTGACCGGCGGCTGAAGCTACTACATCAAGATATGTTTTTGTTGTTGAGTTATTGATTATAGATATAGTTATTGTTATTGAAGACTGTATACATTTCTGGTTGGCAAAATATCCTGAAGCAAAATATCCTATGCCCTTAAAATAATTTATGCAACATTTTGATCTCATGGATTTGTGGCCAGATAAATTCCTTCTCCCTTCTCTTGTACACTTGGCATATAGCAGATCTGAGTCAATAGATGATTGGTTTTGTTTTTAAGAAAACAAAAAATGATACTACAGTATACATTTGAACTTTTCTACTTACAGAACAGTTTACATGAAGCTGACATTTTCCTCTTTCTCTCTCTCTCTTCCCCTGTTCTTCTATATTTGTCCTACTATAGGTACCAAGTATATTATATATAAAACATTGTATATACCAGTATGTAACTGTAATTTACAGCCTGTAATGTAAAGCATGCATATACATCCAAAAACCATTTATGAGCCGAGATGAAAATAAAGAATTTTTTTATAGGAAGAAACAGAAAAAAATTGAATGAATGTATTTTTTTCTGTCTTATCCTTTCCTTTTTTTTATTGAATGGATGTATGGATTTGTGGACGTGTGGTCTATGACGTGAATGATTACGTATACACAGCGGACTCCCTTGTGCCGACGCAGCAAGAGAACGGTGTCCTTGTTTTATCCCTTAGTATGTCCCCCGAGATACAGCGTTGGTGGAGAAGGTGTGCAAGAATCCACGTTTCAATACACAGAATAAGAAAGACACTTATATCAACTTCACTTTATTTGAAATCACAGATGGACGAGGACTAAATAAAAACTTGGGGACACCAAAATACAGTCACTGAGCACGCCACGTAACCAGCGACGTGACCGCCCGCTCGTCACGCACAGATAAGGAAACGAGCGCCACCTCTTCCGTACCATCCTGGGAAGTTTGTTGACAGCGTTGTGGGGGGAAAGATGGCGGCGCTCACAGCAGCAGAGCAAACAATGAACAAACTGACTGACACTTTTTCAGACCCCGCTTACAGCCAACATGGCGAACCCGTGTCAGCAGATTCGGGGACACTGCAGGACTTTGTGGTGGATTTTCTGGAGAGAGAAGTCGGCAACGACCTGAAATCACTGAAGAATGTGGGAAACCTGCTGAAGAAGCTGAGAGAGGAAAACAGCGTCCTGGAGGAACAGGTGAGCTCACAGCTTTGACAGGTTTTCACATGGAGCAAAACACCTTCGAAATACATCTGAATCTGAAGAGCAGGTCACTGGAGATGGTTCATATTGTTAATGGCATAGTGTGTCTATCTCGTTTCGCGGTGCTTCTCCCTGGTCCACTGTCACGTTCACTCAAAGTAGGTCGTAAAGAAACAGTACAAGTGATAACATTGAATACTGTAGGCTCATTTTTCATTCACATACTTTGAAGCAGAGCAGAGACTCTGCCTTGTGTTTAGCCCTCTCTGCTAGTCGTCCACAGGGCACGGGAGATGACATGTTTACAACTCTTGAAGCCCACCCACTCTATAATATATGATCCAGTTAATAAGTTGTGATCTGAATGTAGGAGTTGCTTTCTAAAATGCTACTGAAGCAAACCCAGACAGGCTTAGGCAGGTGTGAATCAGGACTGTTCTGCCTTGTTTACAGGACCTACACAGTGCCAACCTCAGGCCTCGACACCTTGATGAAACTTGATGAATCAGGGGAAGATCACCTGAATATTTTGGTCACTTTTTGACATACCTGACCTTATACATAAGCACATAGTCCTATTTTACCTCAACAAATAATATGCCAGAGGTACTCCTATTCAGAGATGCTGCATTCATGACAGTGCAACCAGTACAGAGGGTCATGCAAAACAACCCCCAGCTTGGATCAAAGTTTGCAGGTTGTGTTTACTGTTTTAAATTCCCCACATTTCATAAATGTATGTCAAGACATTTCCTTGTCCACCATGTCTAGGATGGTGCGGAGGAGACAAACTACAAATGAAAGCAGTAGGTGAGCCACAGCAGCGCTCGGCCTGTTAGCAGGGAAAATAGTGAATGATTGCTAATGATTACTTTAAAGGAGTCAGAGATCATATGATAAAGAACAAACAACATTTATACATTGACTGTGCATTGATGAACAAACGCAGCTAATTATCTAGCAAATTAAATGATAGTGTGTAAATCTAAAATTAAATGGATGTAGTCTTAAACATGACAATCTGTACATCTGTACTTGCCAATATTTATACGGTGCATACATATATATTTATATATATTTATTTATATGTTTACTTGTCTGATATTTTGTGTATTCATATCTATCCCACCAATACTCCACCCAAATCACAGACTACTCTATTACATTTCTGCTTTATTCAGAGTAAACTGTCACTGTTGCTGGTGTGTTTGTACCTTTTTAGTGTTTTTTTTACAAATAAATATTACAGAAGCTCTGAGAATGAATAACACATCTGAACCACAGCAGATATAAATGTCATGTCTTCTTCGAAATCTGTGACAATTCTTTTCTGTCACATCATCAACCAGCAACAACAGCAGAGCAAAGAACAACAAAGGACAGAGACTCACAGTCATTTTATAGCCCTTTAATATTATACTGACTGTTGAGCCACAATGAAAGGTTTGTTAAAGTTAAATTAAAACAAACACAATGTTGGACAGTCAATATGACAGCACTTAAATTATCCTAAGTTATTTGAGGAATATTTGAGAAATAATGTATCGAGTCTGTGTATGGATATGATAGGAATATTATACAGGGCTTAAAATGATGAATCTCGAATCAAACATTGTTTTGAATAAATAGATTAATAAACTCCTTGTGCAGTTGTGTTGTGTTTGAAGGATCAGTGCACGAACGTGTGGAAAAAAGTTAAAAGGCAAACGAATGTGTGTGTGTGTGTATTAGGGTCATTTCAAGTAGCACTACCACACACACACATGCAAAGGCAAAAGTGAGTACGTGTGTGTGTGTGTGTGTGTGTGCACTTGGTATTTTGGTGACACCTCTCACCCTCCTGACATGCACGCGCGCGCGCACACACACACTGATTAAAGCCTTACCTTTTTAGAAGAGCTGATTTCACTCAGTCCTGGAACAGATTCTGCTCGTGACTCTTTCTTGCACTCAATACCTGCTGCAACACCTGGGCATGGCACGTCTGTGGTGGCAGCTTGTGCACACAAATAATTAATTGTTTATTAATGAATTCACTGCAGTTGTCTCTACATTTAATCAGATTGAAAAAAACTTTGCGCCATAGAGGCCAAATGTTGCCTCATTTTTGCCAGTTACGCACAGCAAATGTAAGGATATGCAGGTTTTTAGAACCCTATGTGTTGTAAATTTTTCATTGCATTTTTATTTCTAATTTAAAAGAAACTAAAACCTGCTGTGAATCAACAATTACTTATTGTTAAGGAGATGTTCTTCTGATGTCATGTTAGCCTATTATTTTTTTACATTTTTCCCACTTGACGGCACAATCCAGTAAATCAGTGTCAACATTAGAGCAAGCTGACTGCAGGTTTTCTTCAGTCTGGTAGCTGTAAAGCCAACTGACCACAAGACTTGTTACTGTGTCAAACACGAGCAGTGACTCTATATTTTCTGTTGTTCAGGTTCTTACTGTCTCCAGCTCTGTGCCTCCTAAAGTCTCTGAAGCTCTGTCTGCTGCTGAAGAGGCCAGATGTTCCCTGGAGGACCTGCAGCAGAAGGAGAGGCTCATTTCCAACTCACTGCACCAGGTAGAGACACACCACGAGACAAGGCAGTGTGCAACACTCTCTGATAACGTAGATTCCATTAGTCTGATCTTATTAATCATATCACAGATACACAAGCACTGATATCGGGCATTAACAGACATTTTTCTATTTGGCAAATGGTCGGTGAAAGATCAGTTTCATGTTGTCACACAAGCGGCTAGTTGGCTTGATTGTTCATTATTTACCTTGAAAATAGTAGTTGGACAAAAAACAGCACAGTGTTCACTACAATATAACATTTACTAGAAGGTGTGCACAACAGCTTCTCATAATAATAAAACCTGCAAAAACAGTCAAATTATGTGAATTAACCATTATTTATTGTAAATGAAATGTTCTTTTAATGTCAATGCTGCCTCTTTTTAAGCCCAAGACATTTTGCGCACTTGTGTTGTGGATCACAAACAAATTCACATTCATCATGCTGCAATGTACACAACTCAGAAGAGCTTATTTTATAAGCTATTGCTGTTCTCCAGAACGGCTGTCACTGACAATAAAAGGGATTTAGAGTTGCCTCTTGCAAGCCAGAAATATTCCAGTCCATGTCTGACGGAGACTATAAAGTCCTTTCACTTTCTAGGAGCCATAAGCAGTTGTTTGTCATAGTTAATGATTCTGTCTTCTAGCACCTACAGGGAGCCCAGCCTTGGATGGACAATCTTGGCCAGACGCTTAACCAAGTCGACACCATAGAGAGACACATGAAATACCTACGCTGCCTTCAACATATAGAGGAACTCAGGTACTTTAAATAATGTATCCAAATAGTTGAGATTCATTAACATTGTTGCTGTTCTCTTCGTGAGAAGTTTTTTCTCATATGGTAAACTATTTTCTCACCTGCATCACCGCCATTAGCTTTAGAATATAACATCGATATAATAATAATAAGCTTTATTTATTTAGCATCTTTCAATACATAGCTACAAAGTGCTTTACAAGACAAAATAAAAACAATAGAAAACAATTAAAAACAGGTTAAAGATTATACAACATTAAAGATGAGAAAAGAGCAGAAGTACTACAAATGAGGTAGAGTAATAGAATATTCTTAAATGTTTGAAATAGTTGATAAAATAAGTATCAGGATGATGACTTAGTTTAATAATGGGTTTTAAGAAGTGACTTAAAGTTGAAAGTGAATTCAAACCCTAAGTCCTATATTGACATGCTTGTTCAAACTGAGGAGGTTATCAAAGGTGACACCAAGATTTTTGGAAATGAGAGGTACAAGCATTTACTTTGTCAGGGCCAATAGTAGTTAGGAATTACCTCAGTCTTATCTGAATGAGTAAGAATGAGTTAGGTTAAAAGATAGATGAGAAGAGAGTGTCATCTACATAGAAACGAAAGCTGACATTATGTCTCCAGATGACATGCTCCAGTGGTAACATGTATAGAGAGAAGAATAGAGGCCCAAGGACAGACACCTGATGTACTCCACAGGTCATCTTCACAGAGGATGACCGTGACCTGCCCACATTAAGAAATGTATCTTGTAAATAAGCATAAAACCAATTTATAAGGGAACCAGAGATGCCAACCCAGAGGTGGAGATG
>NW_019524960.1:0-694 GCF_002814215.2 Seriola lalandi dorsalis | reverse complement strand
CTACATACAGTATGTATTGCTCTTTTATGTACAGGCATCTTCCAATCTTTAAAGCATGAGTATCATTATTGTAGTTTTTAACAAATTGATGACGGTAGTTGTAAAGTAGAGGGGGACAGGGTGACATGAAACAGCAGGATTCCCAGCAGGATTCAAACTTTTCAGAAAGTATTCAGACCCCTTCACTTTTTTCACATTATGTTATGTTGAAAGCAAAAACAGAATTTTAGAAATTTATGAAAACTTCACTTTCACTTTGTCATTGTGGAATATTGAGTGTAGATTGATGAGGGAAAATTAATTTTTTACTTTAGCTTAAGCATAACGATAAAACATGAAAAACCTGAGGGGGTCTGAATACTTTCTGACTGCACTGTGTGATGGTGTGAGACCAGGACACTGCATGTGCTCGTTTCTTTAACGTCCCCTGACAGTGATGACCTCATATCTCAGAGGGCTTTGGCCTCCGGTCACGGTGCACCCTCTGCCCAGCCTGCGTCGTCAGCCACACCTCCGTCTCAGGCTCCTCCCCTCTGTCTGCCCATCCAGATCATGCTGCTGCCGCTCAGCAGGAGATTCAGATACCACTTCTACGGGAATCGACAGACCAACTCCCTCAGCAAGGTCTTACACACACACACACACACACACACACACACACACACACACACACACACACACACACACACACACA
>NW_019524959.1:632644-634161 GCF_002814215.2 Seriola lalandi dorsalis | reverse complement strand
TAAGGCATAAAATGTCATAAAAACGTCATAGTATAGTAAGGCATAAAATGTCATAAAAACATCATAGTATAGTGAGGCATAAAAAGTCATAAAAACGTCATAGTAGAGTAAGGCATAAAAAGTAATAAAAATGTCATAGTATAGTAAGGCATAAAAATGTCAAAAAACGTCATAGTATAACAAAGCATAAAACATCATAGTATAGTAAGGCATAATAATTTCAAAAAACATCATAGTATAGTGAGGCATAAAAATTTCAAAAAACGTCATAGTATAGTGACGCATAAAAAGTCATGGTATAGTAAGGCATAAAATGTCATAAAAACGTCAGAGTATAGTAAGTCATAAAAACGTCATAGTATAGTAAGGCATAAAATGTCATAAAAACGTCATAGTATAATAAAGCATAAAAATGTCAAAAAATGTCATAGTATAATAAAGCATAAAAACGTCATAGTATAGTAAGGCATAAAAAGTGATAAAAACGTCATAGTATAGTAAGGCACAAAATGTCAAAAAACATCATAGTATAGTAAGGCATAAAAATGTCAAAAAACGTCATCGTATAACAAAGCATAAAAACATCATAGTATAGTAAGGCATAAAATGTCATAAAAACGTCAAAATATTGTAAGGCCTAAAATGTGATAAAAACATCACAGTATAGTAAGGCATAAAAACGTCATAGTATAATAAAGCATAAAAACGTCATAGTATAGTAAGGCATAAAAACGTCATAGTATAGTAAGGCATAAAATGTCATAAAAACGTCATAGTATAGTAAGGCATAAAAACGTCAAAATATTGCAAGGCGTAAAATTTCACAAAAACGTCACAGTATAGCAAGGCATAAAAACGTCATAGTATAGTACAGCATAAAAAGTCATAAAAACGTCATAGTATAGTAAGGCATAAAAAGTCATAAAAATGTCATAGTATAGTAAGGCATAAAAACGTCATTGTATAGTAAGGCATAAAAACGTCATAGTATAGTAAGGCATGAAAAGTGATAAAAACGTCATAGTATAGTAAGGCGTAAAATTTCATTAAAAAACGTCACAGTAGGGGCGTCGTGTGGCGTAGTGGTCTAAGCAGGCGCCCCATGTGTAGAGGCTACAGTCCTCGCTGCAGTTCGCCCCGGTTCGAGTCCCGCATCGGACGGCCTTTACTGCATGTCATTCCCCCTCTCTCTGCCTCCCCATTTCCTGTCTCTCTCCACTATCCTGTCCAATAAAGGCACAAAAGCCCAAAAAAATATACTTTAAAAAAAAAAAAATGCCAAAATAGATCTTAGTATAGTATGGCAGAAAAATGTCGAAAATACATCATGGTATATTAATGCATAAAAGGTCATAAAATCGTCATAGTATGGTCAGGCATGAGATGAAATAATATAATTAGCCATAAAAATGCCAAAATAGATCTTAGTATAGTATGGCAGAAAAATTTCGAAAATACATCATAGTATATTAAGGCTTCAAAGTTCATAAAAACATTATACAATGGTCTGGCATGAG
>NW_019524959.1:612998-632624 GCF_002814215.2 Seriola lalandi dorsalis | reverse complement strand
ACGTCATAGTATAGTAAAGCATAAAAACGTCATAGTATAGTAAGGCATAAAATGTCATAAAAACGTCATAGTATAGTAAGGCATAAAAAGTCATAAAAACGTCATAGTATAGTAAGGCATAAAATGTCATAAAAATGTCATAGTATAGTAAGGCATAAAAACGTCATTGTATAGTAAGTCATAAAAATGTCATAGTATAGTAAGGCATAAAAACGTCATTGTATAGTAAGGCATAAAAACGTCATAGTATAGTAAGGCATAAAATGTCATAAAAATGTCAGTATAGTAAGGCATAAAAACGTCATAGTATAGTAAGGCATAAAATGTCATAAAAATGTCAGTATAGTAAGGCATAAAAAGTCATAAAAACGTCATAGTATGGTAAGGCATAAAATGTCATAAAAATGTCATAGTATAGTAAGGCATAAAAACGTCATAGTATAGTAAGGCATAAAATGTCATAAAAATGTCAGTATAGTAAGACATAAAAACGTCATAGTATAGTAAGGCATAAAAATTTCATAAAAATGTCATTGTATAGTAAGGCATAAAATGTCATAAAAACAACATAGTATATTAAGGCATAAAAATGCCAAAAAACGTCATATTATAGTAAGGCCTATAAACATCATGGTATAGTAAGTTATAAAAAAGTCACGGTATTCATGGTGACATTTTCATGTGATTTTTTTTCCAGAAATTAAACTACTACTTTGATATATCCACCATTTTATGTTTATACGTGCTAGCAACCTGACTGCTAGCCTACAGAAGACAAAAGCCAGGGTTAGCTTTGTAGTTAATGCTACCTAATATGGTTCAATAACATCAGTTGAGATTTTTCCGGCGACGTTAGGTACCACCGTGATATTCTCACATGACCTGAGCCTTCAGATAGCTCCTGCCCTCTCAGTCAATCAAATGCTAGCATGCCTTAATCCATTGTCTTGTAGATGTAGCTTCTTGGAGGGCACTGAAAACCAGGTTCATCCTCAAACATGGCTGAAAGATCAGCTGTGAGAATTCAACTTCTTTAACACAACATTCCTGCAAAATTTCCTGTAGTTTTTGAGTTGTTCCATAAAACCCCACCTGTCCCAGAGTAAAAAAAGAAAACCAGGAAAAACTACATGTGAACTGCATGTGGTCAGTCCAGTGCTGTTGGGTTTGGTTTGTGTGTCTATCTCCTTTTCCTCCCCCACCAGGTGCTAAATGGCAACAGCAGGAAGCCAAGAGGAGAGAGACAGGGAGTCACAACGAGCTGGCTTATTGTAACAGTAACTTCATTAATATGGTGGCAAAGACAACAGTGAGGCCAATTAGAGGAGTGGTGACACCCTCACTGAGGAGGAGGAGCTTTCCAGGTCAACACTAAACTGCTACTCTACAGCGGTCAAGAGGGAAAACAAATCATCAGGCATTCAGCAAATAGCCAAATGATGTTTTCTAAAATATACCCAGGAAGTATGAGTTGTCATTTTGAGGAGTCATAAGCTAGAGATGAGGGTTAGGTTTGACATTAGGCCCCGAAATTCTCCAACTTGACATTGAACATTATTATCTTGAGTTTAATTAGTCACATATTATTTTTTATTTTTACATGATAACTGACTATAATTATTACTCAATTATCAAAATGTAAAAAGTTAATTTTCAGTCAATGACTGAGGACTCTGTAGAACTGAGTTAAGTCATAAAACAATTATTTAAATGACACTTTTTTCTATTGTTTGTCTTTTGGATTTAAGCAGGTTAAGGTTACCGAAGATTGAAAAGCTGTTTTTTTTTAAAATTGCATTTCCTGTTGCAATCAAGAAATGTCCTTCATCTAGAGGTAAGTGTAGAGAGAGCCGCCCAGCATCACTGGAAATAAAACTGCACCGTGGACCTGTTTAATTGTTAGACTTACAGGTTTAAAAAGAGACACTGATAGATTCTAGTCACACAGCTCGTCTACAAAGCATCCACACACCCCACACCAGCAGCTAGCCGTCCCCATGTCCACACAGCACACCCCAGGCAGAGGGAGTGAGTACACACAAGCAAAGGGAAGCATTCTACAGCAGTCAGTGTGACGGCGTCGAGCTGCGAGGGTTCACCTCTCTGACTGACTCAGAGTCAGGGGCGGGGCCTTGGAGGTCAGCGACAGGTAGCTTGGTGTCTGTAGTTTTCTCCAGACTGTGGTTTTGACTGGACCGTGTCTTCTCACAGTCAGTGCTCTGTGGTTGTTTTGTCGTATCCGGGCCAGGGCTCTGCGGGGGCTTTACCCTATCAGGTTCAAGGTTCTGTGGGGGTTTGGTGCTCTGTTGCTGGGCTGTTTTGCTACTGTCCAGGTTCTGGTTTTGCTGGAGGGACAGCAGGTAGGCCTGCTCCTGCTGCAGCTGCCTCTGGAGCTTCTGTGCTTGGCGCTGCTCCTCAAGCTCCCGCCATTTATACTCCTGAGTACAGGGATGGTCAAATTGAACCAAAACTGCTTCCACAACATTGTGTGTTTTTAATACTTTATTCCTTTAGGGCCCCTCCGGTGATACCCCAGCAACTTTAATTCCTTCTTGGACTTCCAAACATTCAACCTAACAGTTTAGAGTCTGCACCTGAGAGCGAACCAAGATCCTAAGGGAAGCTAAAAATAAGTACATTCTTCTCACTGTAAAGTATAAAGAATAAAACTGTTCCACAATTCTGCTAATTTTCAAGAGCTTTGATGTGGTCAGTCAATTGTAAGCCTCATCATGATGTTGGAAGGGGGGTCATGTATTTTTGCTGAAGAGGTGGTAGTCAGATTTTTTTGGTGAGAGCAGTGGAGAGTCTACCTTTTCCATGCCCTTGATTTATAATTCATTTATTCCTTTTCCTACAAATTAATCCTTAAAAAGATCAAATAGTTACATCACATTAGAAACAGGCCTTTTCTATGTGCCATGGATCATTACAATTATTTATTTTCTAGCTGCTAGTAGGACCAATACGTCAGAGCTGAGAAACACTAGATGTTGATCTTTATAGTTGTTGTGGATTGTCTCTAGAGAGCAGCCAGTTTTTTCACTAGTCAACGATCGCTCAAATTTAATGCATCATGTAGAGTTAAATAAAATAATGCACAACCCAACCTCCTCCTCCAATTTTTTTGAGCTTGAAATCAGGGTTGTTTTGAGAAATTAGAGGGAGGGGCATTACAGCATCCAAACCAAATATTAATAACTTTGGCAAGGGTTTTGTTTTTTTGTGAAAGTCAAACATTAAGATTCAGCCTCGCTCCAAACCCCAATCATTTTCATCAAAAAAAAAAAAGTGCGACTGCACGTCTGTTAGAGCAGTTAACTTTGGTCAAAAGCAATCAAACCACAGAGCTATTAAATCAGTAATGACTTTTATGAGTTTTGATACTCATGCCCGTTACCAGAAGCTGCATCTATATATAGCAAGATGTTAAATCTAAAGTATAAAATTCTCTTAAATCTTTTCAAAGCAAATGTTTTCATACTAATGCAAGTGTGACAGCCAAACATGATGTAAGGGAAACATGTTTTTTCATACTGAAGTTTAAGAACGGTGACAGAGTGGGAACGGGAGAACGCAGCCAGTGATAAAGTGATGGTGTGAACCTGGGAGTGGGGATATGAGTGGTCGTATCCTTTCATTATCTGAATATCCTCTGTAATCCCCGCAGGAGCAGAATCCTTTAAAAACGAAAAACATCAAGTCATACAGACCCTCTCTTCCTGTTGGATGACTAGTTTCCTGGTGATGACATCACCATCACTAAGGCCCTGTAAACATCCCGACTTCCCCAGCAACAACCTAAGAGGAATTATTATGTTTTGACCTCAGCTGTTAATGGCTCCCTGCGGATCTACAAAAGTCATAAGTTAGCTCCAAAAATTTGATTGGGTTTAGATTTGAAGGAAAACAGGAAAGTTTGTGTAACGGAGGAATAATAAGTACCTGCATTATGAAATTTAACAACCAGGGAGATGTGGAAACATTAAAAAATAACCACTGGGACACAGGAACAGATGGAATAACATTAAGGAAACATAGATTTAAAGGCAGGGGGGAAAGAAAGAGAATCTACTTGAAGAAGGAAAAGGGGTGTGAGAGAAAGAGAGAGAACAGGGGCCAATACTCAGACAAAGAAGAAGAATTTTCTATATTTTTATAAGGAAGAATGAACTCATGTAAATATGGTTTTCCGGGTTTAGACAGGACAGCTAAACACTCACCAGCAGCATGGCCTGTTCATGGAGCAGCTGCTGCTGCAGGATCTCCAGGTGCCTCTGCTCCTCCTCCAACTGCCGACGGATGTACTCCTGTCAGTCAAACACAGGCCGAGAGTTCAATGTCAGGAAATCATTTATTTCCACATGTCAAAGGTCAGCAGACTAAAGTGGAACACACAAATATGGAAACACAGAGCAGCTCCTCCAGAGGATCCTGTGGTTGCAACAATTTACATAAATTCAACCAAATCTTTGTTTTTTTTTCAGTCAAGGTCGAATAAAACTTCATTAAATTATGGATGAAATAAGAATAAGAAAGGTGGAATTAGAAAATATTGTGTTGAAATGGGTCGTATTCGCAGAGACAGATCGAAAGATATAAATTTAGATTAGAACCCTAACCCTAACCCTAACCCCATTTTGATTCGCATTAACAAGCATCAACTTAAATAAGATATAAACATTTAATTAGGCCACAGCTTCCTGAAGCATCATGCCCCCCCCCCTCCAAAATGTTTCTGGCTCGTACCTGTTCTCGGTCGGCCCTCCTCTTTTCCTCCTCGGCCCTCCTGCGCTCTTCCTCCTCTTTTCGGCGTCGCTCCATCTCCTCGATGCGTCTCTTCTCCTCCTGCTCACGCCGGCGCTGCTCGCGCTCCTGCTGCCTCCTCATCTCACGCTCACGCCGTTGTTGCTGCGGGACGACACAGGAGGCGAGTTAAAAGAGAAACCCTGTTTAGTGCCCGAGTTCTCGTCCTGGATTCTTGTCTTCTTATATCAGATCCGTTTCTAGCACGAGTTTTTATTATTATCATGATGCGGATGGATAAGTGAGGGTTATATCATCCACCTAATACAACGTCAGTATAAACATCAAGACACAAACACAAAGAAAGTCACACAGCAAAACAGCCAATGACCCATTTTTGTGTATGTGATACTGTCTAAGTAAAGTAACTGTAAATGTAGTTAAACCATAATCAATTTATGGTTTAACTACATTTACAGTTACAAAGTGTCCTGTATGAAAAGGAACCGAGAAGACAGAAAACAGACTCATCATCAGCGTCTTAAGACCCATTCAGCAAAAAACCCACCGGTCATCCTGCCAGCAAAACAAACCAGAGCCGAGAACGAGGCCCAACATAGAGGATCGTGTTGGATGAGGAAAATCTGATAAAATCTGTTTTCATTAGATCATGGAGATAAATACTTATGAAAACTGATCATATTCACAAATTGGCAGAATCCACAGCTGTTTCTGAGATCTGACATTGTTCTACGTGTTCTACCATTTCTTTTCTTGAGACTTTTGACAAGACACCATTAATGCTAAAATGATTAGTCTATTACTTTATGTTAGTTGAAAAAAAATTACAAATATTTGCTGGTTCCAATCTTTTCAAAGGTGTAAATCTGCAGTTTTTCTTTGTGATATATTGAAGTAAATTAAGTATTTTTAGTCTCTGAGCTGTTGTTTGGACAAAATAATCAGTCTGAAGACATGAAAGTGTCAATGACTGATGAAAATTGTTTTTTGGTGGAGGCTTAAAAATTAAATGAACACAAATTAAAGACTGCTGCCAGGTTCACAGCAGTGGGGTGAATAGACTGAGTGCTACATTCGCATTTTTAAAAAATCCAGTATATTCAAGGCCATCTGTTCAAGGATATGTGCCATTTTCTTCCAATCCACTGTCAAGGCTACACTAATGTGGCTTAAATAAGAATTAGGATTTTAGCGGCCCCTTCAAATGGTCCAAACTATGACGCCCGCTTTCTGGATGGATGGTTTTTAGTCTGGAGCACGTGTGCCTGTATTTACCAGCCTGAGTGGAGAAAATAAAAATAAATACAGACACTGGATGAGCTTAAATGACAAGGAAGGAAGTTAAAATGTCTACATTGCATGCAGACTTAATCATTAATCAGAGTAAAGGGTTAATTCTGAGAGGCAGTCATCTAACACTTGGTTCTCTGTGCAGACGGATGAAGAAATTACACTGATTTCTGTCAGTCAGTGTGTCATGAGAAGGTGCAGTGGAGGCAGCAGGACATCAGCTGTGCAGGCTTTAGTATCATGACGCATCATGTTTGCACACAAGTCAGCGCTCGGCATCGAGGAATCCACAGGAGGTAATCCATCAAAACAGGAGTGCACATGTACAGCGGTGTTTCTGCGCTCAGCTGCGGCTTCTAACTGTCTGATTTATACACAAGCGCCATCATGAATCAAACCCAGAGCCTCGAGCTGTGACTGCTGTGGGAAAACATGAACTACAATCAAACTTTTTCTCTCTCTTTCTTTCTCTCTCTTACAAACGCCTTACACCTTTGAGGTAGTAAATTAAAATCTGCTCTGTCTGTTTGAGCATTTAAATGTGCTGATAGTCACCGCACTCTTGTCCCATTTTATATTCACTTATCCCGTATATCTCTTTGTTTGTCAGTATTTAAGTCTCTCTCTTCTTTTCCTTCCAGAGAATTTAGCTCAGTCTACTTCTGTCCAGATTTATAATCATCTCTCCCCATCTCCAGTCCTCCCTCTACTTCCCTCTCTCTTCTCTCACGATACATTTTTCTCTCTCCTCTAAGAGAAGCGACGAGGAAATGCACCCAAGCAATATAAACCCTAATATAAAGGGACCACAGCTCAAAGAGATAAAGGATAATTACAAACTCTTTTCAAACTCGTCCTCTGGGGAAACCAATTAATGTTTCTTCACTGCAGCTTAAAATCGATTAAAATATGAAATCATCAAGCAAAAAAAAAATCTAACCACTAACCTCAGGGTCAAAAGTCATTAATCTTATTACAGAGAGATAATGTACACAAATATAATCTGCACCTGACTATCTGGTTAAATCTCCCTGTCTTATCACTCAGAGCAGTGGAAGGATACTCTATTTCCTGCTGAAGAAATAGTTCCTATGAATAGACAACTACAACTGGAGGTGTGTAGTTTAATAAACCAACCCTTTTTTTTTTTTTTAAATGTCCAGTGTGTCTTATTACTAATTTATCTTAATAGACCTCTGGTAAGCAGGTGGTGTCATAAGTGTCAAAAGTTTCACAAAGTCATTGTAATGTCCTGCAGACCAAGGTGACGTCTTTAAAGTTGCTTGTTTTGTCAGGCATTCAGTTTATGGGGACAATAAAAAAGAAAAAGCAGCAAGTGATGGCTTTTATTTACGGCTGTATTTACTGCTGCCTCTATTTATGAAGCATTTTATTTAGCAGTTTATTACCTGTACTAACCTCCACCTGGTTTATCAGGTATATATAAATAAATCATTATTTTTTTAGACTTATTCTGACTGTTCAAGCAAAGTTACTGTTTTCTTTATAACCTGTTTTTATTTCAGCAGTTTGGTGCATCAGTCCTATAGATTCTCTGACCATGTGAATTGGCACAAGGCAATAACTAAAGACAACTTTACAACACTTGCCCAAACAATATATGTTACGAGATGTCCAGTTTAACTTGATTTTAATGATTTAAATATCCACTTTTGTTTTCTTTGTGTTTTAAATATTAGTGTTCGTGTGAATCTGTTTGGGTGATGTCACCACATCACCGGATCTCAGCAGTAAAGTTTGTCAGTAAACAATTATCATAACTTTTAAATATTATACACTCCAATTTACAGATTACATCTGGACAGGAAACCAGCAGTTTATAGCCACTTGTGTTAACACAGTCCGACCACACTGCTCCGACTCGGTCCTTCTTCTCTGTTACAGTCATGTTAATAAACACTGTGTTATGATTAACTCAGCCTGAGGTATGAGAATGTATCTATGTTCACCTCCTCCAGCCGTCTCCTCTGCTCCTTCTGCTGCTCGATACGTTTCTGCCTCTCCGCCAGTAGCTGGCGCTTGTACTCCTCCTGCTCGCGGAGCTGCTGCTCCTGCAGGAGCTGCTGGCGGCGCAGGGCCTCCGAGCGCTCCTTGTTCTCCTGCTGTAGCCGGATGAAGTCACGGCGCAAGGTCGACTCACCCGGCACGTTGACTATGGAGCTATACGGAGGTAAAAGAAAAGTTTTTCTTAGTTCATGACAAAAATGCTATTGCTTGACTTCCCCATGTAAGAACACACACAGAGTCTCATGTTTAAGTGGCATCATTTACATTATGGAAAAAACAGCCACAGATACATTTGTACATTTGTATTCCTAAAAAATTAAAGCTTGATTTTGATTTAATTCATTAATTTGCAAACATAAAACATTACAAATACATTTAATATAGTTTTGTTTTTATGAAGTGGATGTGCAGGTGCAGTAAGAAACCCATCCAGGGCTCATGTTACACCTCACCTCCATGTAAAAACATTTAGATCATACAAAATGAGAAAAAAAAGAATATAGTAATAATAATAAAAAATAAATAGAGATTAAAGAAATGATAATTATTTATCCATGGCACTTTTTCCTTTAATTTCTCCCGTTTTGATTATTATTTCAATAAAACATTCAAGCATTCATCATTTAATTCATCACCAGTAAGACGAACAGAAGATGGTGATTAGTGTAAGACTGCAGTTACCTTGGTTCTCCTTCTTGCTCAGATGCTTCTTCCTCCTCTTCTTCACTGCCACTGTATTCATACTCAGTCTCATCTGTGAATAATAATAATATAAGAATAAATATATAACAGCTAAGTAACAGTCATTAAAAAGAATTATTTTGAATTTTGAATTAATTTCATTTTGAAATTTTCTTTTACAACATCAAAATAAATACACAAAAAAAAGTGTAACTGTACGAGAGTATTTCAAATTAAATCTGTTTTTTTTTTCCTCTGTAATGCACAGCAGGTATGTCCTTTTACTTTGTCCTTCCTGCCGCTGACGGACACATTTTCATAGAGCAGCTCCTCAGCTTCTCAGCAGCGACTCACCCTTCTCGCCCCTCTTCTTCTTGGTTCGGTCGATATGGTCTTTGAGCTGGATGCGGACCTGCCTCTCGTTGGGCTGGTCCCGGATGAAGGGGTGTTTCAGCAGCTGCTCGGTGGGGGGGCGCTGAGTGTAATTCTTCACCAGGCAGCCCTCGATGAAGCTGAAGAACTTCTTTGACCTGTGAAGTTAAAAGTTGAGATGTGTGTGTTAGAAATCTGCTTTTGTTCAGAGGAGAGATAACTTTTGACAGAGAGGATAAAGATTAAAAACTTAGCCCACCATTTTTTGGACTTGAGTCGAGGAGGAGGGTTTCTGGGAATGAGGAAGAGGGCTCTCATTGGATGCATGTCACACAGTGCTGGAGGAAACAAGACAGACGAGGGATCAGCGAGACAAAAACACATGGCAAAGTCACAGATTTTAGAATGAACTTTTTGTGTATTCATGTCCAAACAGGAAGAAACAGGTTGAACAAAAAGTCTCTGTAGGGCTGAAGCTTTAATAAAGTGTTGACATTAAAAAATGTACATATTATTGTAAAATTAACTGCGGTACTTTAGTATAATCACTCTAAACAGATGGTAAATGGACCTGCATTTATGTAGCACTTTGTTAGTTTTAACCACCACACCCCTCTGCTCACACCACTTGTAACCCATCTGTCTTCAACAAACATCAACAAATCTGACCAACGCACTAACAAACGATAAATTGTGCAGAGCGGAGACTAAAACATGCCACTGATGCTCTGATTTTATCACATTAATTCTACCAATTTCTCAAAAATAATTATCATAATATGCCAAAAAAAAAAAACCAGCATTAGGTCAATGTGACTGTACTTACGTGGAGCTCCCTCAGCCATCTCTATGGCTGTGATGCCACAGGACCACAGGTCACTCTGAAGGAGAAGGGAAGATGAGTCAGTGTCAGTTTGACGATTCTCTCTTTTATACACATTTATTCCTTCCAACAAATACACACACACGTGTAAAGGAAGCAGTTTCAGCTCTTACAGGAGCAGACTTGAGCAGAACAAAACTGTGATTTCTGACACTTCCCAGACTGTTTTACAGCAACACTTCATTCCACAGACAGTGTCCTGGTGAGTCTGGATAATCCACTAACTACTTCCTGCAGAGGCGGCGTGTCTATAACAAAACATTGCACTGGGCTGTTGTGGCAGCAGAACTCTCAGCAACAGAGATTTCAAAAGCACCGCAATAAAAGCCTGTGGAAAATGATGTTTTCTGTTATTTGATTGGACTGACCTTTTAATTATGGACAGAAAAACTGCAGCTGCAGCTTTTTATAGTTTTGTCACTTTCACCTTGATAAAATGTCTTGTGATCTATTCCTAGTGTCCAGCCCCTGTTATACTGTTAAACAGCAGATCCAGTGTTTATTCTTACCCTGTAGTCATAGGTGGCATCAGGGTTTTCATCACAAGCAATGACCTCTGGAGCCATCCAATAGGGCGTCCCGATGAAGGTGTTCCTTCGTCCTACCGTCCGGTCCAGCTGAGCACTCACGCCAAAGTCCACTGGGAAGAACAAATCAGCATTTGGTTATGATGGATGGATCATGTGTGTGTCTCTTATAGTTCCTCTCCTCCTCTCCTGATGTGTTTTAAACTCTGTGAAAATACTCTGCTATGATTAATATTTTGTTTAACATGGTTTTCCAACATAAAAAGTTAAAAGTATTTCAGAACGGTTAGCATAGTTAGCATCTTTCATTTGTTTATGCTGGCAGTGGCTGACACAGTGTTGGTGTTGTAGTAATGCAAACTCTCACTCTCTGTACTGACGAGGTTTCGGGTTTATTTTGTCCCGCCCCTCGTCCACGCAAAATTACGTTTTGGTTTCGATTGGTTCCTTAGCTATATGACGTATGATATGTGTTGTAGTATATAAAAAAACACCATATGGACATGTTAACAAGGTTAAAGACAAAGATTTTCATTGGAGGGGGTCTTTAAATATTTGGGCTTATGTCAGTGAACCAATGAAGTATGAAAAGAAAGTCTGGGAACATAGTGACAACGCTCAACTTGTGGATTATAAATTATGTTTGAAGTCCAGTTGCAAACACTGAATATGAGAAACTGCAAATTTGATTAAAGTTCAGTTCAGATCGTGTGTGAAAGCAGATTAACGGAGGGGTCATTTAAATTTCAGCCTCTGAGCCACATAAAAGATTCAGTCTCTCGCCCTGTGACCCTTGTTAATAGAAAATTTTACTCGTTCTTTCATCGCGCTGAAACCACCAACTCGTGGCCACAGTCCATGTCCTGACTCGCAGCCTAAAGGTCAAAGCTCTGTCTTGCCTCTTTTAAGATGAAGCGTGTTACTGTGGCTATAGTAGAGACATGTGGTTTATACTGCGTGTCACATGACAGTAATAAACAAGGTCACAAAGAGTAACAACTCTACAAATAGTAATCTAATTGTAGATATTAGTGAAATAAAAACAAGACTGATGAGCAGAAGATTCATAAAAATGTCAAAGGGGCAATTTTCATGCTGAGGTTTTAAAATAAAACATCATGTTTGACAAGTTAAAACACGGGAAAGGCTTACGGATTAAAATAAGAACAAGCACAACTAGACAGCGAAAGGACCCAAACAGGAAATATTAGATTTTCTTTGATTGGCACTAATGTTTTAATCATCCACAAGTGACCAGAGGTAACCTGAAAATAGAGCAATGCGTTTCATTTCTATCTCCTGTTTTGCTCGTAGATACTCAGGCTGAGCCAATCACATTTTTGTTGGTGGGATTATGAGTGGCAGCTGCATCTTCTGCGTCACAGCCAGGAAAACAGTGACAGAAAAACTACAACGCACATGTTGACAAGCAGCAATATGACTGTAGCCTCTGGTATAATCCCAGTCAGGGTTAGATTAGAGAAGACGGATTCTGGGAACCTTAGTTATGACGTAACACGATGTGTAATCCAACAAATTAGCCACTGGATTCTTTATTAAATCATATAAAATTTATTTAAACTTAAAAAGAAAACGATATTAAAGATACTGACAACTGCTCAGTAGTGAGGCGTGCTCAGAGCACCTGCTAGAGGTGGTAGTCTCCACCTGCCAGCTGGTGCACCTGTCCTACACCAGGTTAAAGTGTGTCTGCTCACTGACACACAGCCAGAGAGAGGCGGATCAGAGCTGTGCTTATTGGCTCTTTTTGTGCATGAATAAATCGACGTTCTGTGCTGTTTGCAACGTAATGATCAAACGATATGTGCAATGTGTTTTTTTTTTTTCTAGTAAAACTGACTCGTATACCGGCCTGCAACTGTGCAATCATGTGAAACTTTATAAAACAACACTGGCAATAAAAAAAAAAAAAGCCCCAGCTGGCACAAGCATGACGCTGCGCTGACTCAAATCTGGCGCTGCAGTATTTTTTATTTTCCAGACCTCAGTGCACGCTCAGCTCCCGGCCGGCACGCAGACCGAGCCTGGCCGGGCCCACAGTTTAACCAAAATAAAACCAACACATACCCAGTTTCACCTCAGCGTTTTCAGTCAGCAGCACGTTTTGTCCCTTGATGTCACGGTGGATGACGTGATGAGCATGCAGGTGAGCTAATCCCTGTGGAGATAATGCCCCCCCAAAAAATAGAACACATTACATACACGGAGCGTCACAGAGCAGCTGAGAAAATCAAAATAAGAGACTCCATCAAAGATTTGGCAACAGGACTGAGGGACAATTGTTTTTCTTTTGTATTTCTGTTATTATTTAGTGTCTTGAAATATATAACTTCATATGAAATTTGTAGGATTATATCAATCTGTGTAAACAGGTCACTGATATTGGAAGCGAACTCTGCGGCTGTAGTATCTGTGGTCTTTTCTGCATTACATTCAAGATCCTGTTGCCATACTGTCCAATTAACCAATTAAAATCCTAACTTCATTAAGTACCTGCATCAAAACCACACATCCCATCATTCTGCAGTGAAGTTAGTGGTTAGCTGTGAATAGAGGACTGACCCTGAGGATCTCTCGGGAGATGTAGGCGATCCAGTCCTCCTTCAGCGAGTTGCCTTTGGTGTTCTTCACCAGGTCTGTGATGGAACCGGCGCCACAGAACTCCATCACCAGCTGCAGGAGAGAGGACAGAGGATACTGAGAGGACTGGACTGTGGACACACACACACTCTCATACACACAAATCGTTCTGTGTGTTACAGAAAACATCTGCTAAAGTAGCTACACAATAAACCACCACCACTTTAATTTTGTAGTATAACTGCCTTCAACAACTGAGACAATCACTGAGGAAACTGTCAGTCTCTATTAGCTTATACTTTGCATTTTCCATTGGTGAGCCACCAGGACAGATCTGAATGCAAATCTGCTGGAATCGCTGTATGCACCCAACACTTTCAGAGTATCTGGTGACAGGAAGTGGTCGAAGCAGCAGCGGTAGAAGTGGCCAAAGGAAAAATCACTTCCAACATGTTTACCCCGTGCAAAGATTGGAAACAGGAAGCAGAGGGGCTAATGGGAGAAGGGGTCTTCATGTGGAAAACAATTGCATTAGCAAACACCCGTGGTCATGCAGTCATCATTCATACAGCGTCTCCTACAGCTGATATGCAAGGACTAAATACTGCATATTTTGAGTGGTTGGTAAGATCAGAATTGAGCCATGTAAGTGCGATCCATTTACCATTCTGACAGACTATTCATTCTACTTACGGTACCTGTTATCTATAATTTCGACTGGCATATAAAAAAATCAAATGTTTGAATCCAGTCACGTGTTTGTCTGCTGAGCTTTACATGAGAAATGTGTCAAACACAAACTTCAACAACCTATTTTTTAACGTTTGTTCAGGATCCAATAATTAGACAGAACATATAATGATCATAACATATGATTCCTGTTAATAAAAATAATGACCTATAGACCATGGCTATATTCATTAGACAATGTCTCTAGGGCTGGGTAATATATAGTTTATATTGACAAATGGTCATGATATAAGCAGGACAATCTGCCCCCTCCCCCCTAATTTGCCACTATATTGTGCATTAATAATCACAAACCTTGTCGTGGTTTGTGTCCGACCCAAAGATACATGTTTTACAAACACACAACCTGGTCTTCTTCAGAAGACAGTAGTCTTAACCGATGGTCGATGCAAGAAGAAAATGTCACTTTCACTCTCTCTCTCTCACTCTCACACACACACACCAGACAGCATGAAGTCATAACAGTAGGGGGGGGCTGTGAGGGGGTCGTGCAAGCAGCTGTAAAAACAGATACAGGGCCGTGTTGTGGAGCGAGAGCGAGATCTCTCCTCTCTAGGATCAGGGTCATAAAACAAGCTCCTTCTAAACCGAGCAACTATAAATCTCCCCCGCTGCTCCTCTCCCTCTTGTGTTTCTAGCTCCGATTTACTGTCGTTTCTCATTTTGGCTTCATTTGTTTAATTTGTTTCCTCTTCTCTGTCTTGTTTCACTTTTTTTGATTTGTTATGCGTTTGTATTGCTCTCTCCTTCTTCTTCTTCTTCTTCTCCTCTTCCAAGGGAAGAGAGCCAGTAAGGGCTGTGACGTTGGGGAAAACACATTTGTTATTGTCTGTAAGTAATAAAGTGTGTGAACACATCGGGTCTGTGCAAGCATGTTAACCCTGAATATAGCCCTGATGTACTGTATCCAAATCAAGCCCCTGAGTGCTGATCTGTAGTGTCTCTCTGACAGAGTCGAGGGGTTCACTAAAAGTAACACTGCAGGTTCAGGTGTTGTATAAATGGAAACACCTAATAATTTATTACTAATGTCTTTTAGAATTCACACAAGTAAAGTCAGAAAATCTGGTTTAATTAACTTTTAGTTTTGGTTGCAGCATCTGCACTTTTTGGTTCCTGCCTCATTTAAAACTTTATGACAGATGACGGTCAATAAACCACTTTAAGGGTTTTCCTCTTTAAAGTAAAATCAGTCTCATTCTGCTCCACTTTTGCTCCATTTCTTTTCCACAGATGCTTTTATTTCACTTGCTATGTTACAAATTTAGAGGATGTGATTGGTCAGGACTAGTTGAAGAATGATTGCTGTATTAAGTTTCAGGTGAACGTAACTTGAAACGCTTTGCTGTGAAAACATTACATCCTTAGAAAACTAAGAACTCACCCATAGCTGGTCATCGTGGCCTGGTGGACTTTTTTTGATGAAAGCTCCATAGTAGGTGGCGATGTTTCTGTGGTGGGAGTACTTCTTCAGCATGTTGATTTCCAGCTTAATTTCCTCCTCTTCATCCTATAAGAGAGAAAGAGAGAGAGAGAGAGAGAGAGACCCATCAGTGTGGAAACAATTATATGAACTAATGGAGCGAATCAAAACAAACAGTATAAATCTATTTTCCTCTGGTCAGGTTGTTTCAAGGTGGAGACGCAGAGGAAGGATGGAAACATCAGCACCGAGACACTCTGACAGATAAACAACAGTTGTTATTGAATTTTCAGGTACAGGTCACCTGGAACGACGGCGACAGTGTCAGGTGATTTTCAAAATATATTCACGTTAATCACATCTCTGCAAGCGAAGTGCAGCTCCAACACTTCATCCTGTTATATTGTGCTATAACTTGTATTTGTGCCTAAAGTTTAAGCTTGTTATAAGGAATTTATGCAGACATTTATTTTAAGTACATGGGTTCTTCCACCTTGTGATCAAACTTTGCACTAAACTAATCTCTAACTTCTAGTTTCAGCTTCTCGAATGTGAAGAGTTTTTGTTTCATGTTATTGTAAATTGTACGTTTTTCTTCTTTTCTTTTGGTTTAAGTTTGTTAGTCAGACAAAACAAGAAATCTGAAGACATCACCTTGGGCTCTGGGAGATTGTGATTGCCATTAATCAAAATTAATCAATCTAATCAACTGATTGTGACAAACGGATCAACATTAGCTGCAGCCTTTATATAATATATTACATATTATTCTGGCCTGCGTTTATCCTGAACGTTTGCCTTTACATCATCACCTCTGGTTGTGTTTCTTCAAACCAGCTGCACAAGCACAGTCTTTATTGCTGGAAGTCGACCAGCTCCATAGAAAGTGTGGAGAGTGAATTTCTTTGAAACTGGTGATATGGAAAAGTATTAGAAAACAAATATACCTATTATTTAGGTTTGTTGCACTGTGTTTAAAAAAAGAACTATCACAATCTCAGCAACCAAAGCTATAACTCAGGATATTTGGCTGGTTGTTGGCTTTCAGTCCATCTATGAGAGACGAGCTGAAGAGCCAAGCACGGGAACAAAAACGCTGTTCAAACCCGTCTAATAAACGGGCAGATTGAGCCAAACAACCTACCTCCGCTCTGGCTCACACACTCAGGATATTACAGGGCAGACTCAGACAGGCATACAGACGTGTAACAAGATCAAGTGATTATTTCTCAATCATTGCGGCATCACTGAGGCTGTGTGACATTTATTTGCAAGTACTTTGCATCAGCCGAAACCCGTGCGTCTCATCTCACCAGGCCGACCGGGGCAGACACGACATGACATTTTCACTGTTATTACAGCCAGTCGATAAGCGGGAGCGTGATGGGCGGCTGCGGCCCGGACTCACGAGTCCACAAAGGGGAAGCTCTGGGTGGGGGGGGTTTGGCTTTTCATATCGACTCTTTTGACATTTTGGCAGCTTGTTGTACAAATGTAAACAGCTGTATCATCCACACCTGTTTCCCTGCTGTTGAATAACTTTTAGATTACTTAGTCTAATGTCCATGTGTCCACATACTTTTGGTCATAACACAAGATATTTTATAGCTGCTCCATCTTGTCTACATCGCTACCAATAAACACAACTGACAGAGAAAGGTTAATTATTCCATCACATGTGGAGGTGTAAATCCTCACAGGACTCTTGGAAAGGAAGAAATCAACATAATTTCCAACATCATCCACAAAGAAGATTCAGCTCAAAAGTTTTGTCTCCAAGAACTCATGAAAGTAACTTTCTTCTTGCAAAGCGATTGAAAGCTTGCACACATGATCAAATTAAATCATTAAATGGTAGATTCATATTTTTGGAATCAATTCCTGAAAACCGAACTTCTTAAATTTGGCATTTACCAAGTGAGACTGTACCCCCCTTTTTTTCTATGCAGGTATGCAGGTATGCACATAAGCATGTTGGTATATGTGTTTCACAAATTTATTTATTTTGTTATTTTCATAAATGCTGATTGCAATCAGTTCACGGGTGAGAAGTTGGGAGGGAAGTTGTTTCAAGAAAAGATATGACCAAAACACTCTGGAAAAGTGATATATAAAGTGTATAATCAATAAGGATAAGTGATACAAAAATAAACACAACTGGCACCAGAACGGTGTAAGAGGAAATACAAGCACTGTAGTTTACCAAGCGAATCTTTGAACCGATCCGAAGATGATGACAACCCAGACTTTGAGCTGGCTGAAGAGAAGATACTGAATCACGTTGTGGTGCTGAAACAGGAGCCAAGATCCGACTGTGGAGCGTTAAGTTATTTAAGAATAGTCTTTTAAGTGCAGGAGGCACATTAACTACTGGCTGTAATGCAACTGTAATAAATACGTCTTCATACTGGTGAGTTAATGCTGCCTGACTGCCAAGACATTTACCAACCTTCAAATTTATCACTGCTGCTAGATACCTCGCTCTGTTGGCTGTCGAGTTCAGCCTGGCTGTCAAAATGGATATTAATTTGTTTTTTTTTTTTGTTAATTTATAAAAAAAAACAGGAAGCGATTGGTGTTGCGTGCTGGTACTGGAAGAAACTAAAGCTCACACGTCTTATCGAGCGCTGCAGCTGCAGGAAGCAACAGATGACAGGCAGCCGGGCATCTCTGCTGACATTTCTGAGTCAGGTCCAGAGGTGAGAGGGCAACTCTGCCAAACTTCAGCATTTAAAGATGAAAGATGCATTCACTGTCAGCCTCTGCACGTCTATAAAAAACACATCACCTGCAGCTCAGTGACACTATCTCTGAAACACAGAGCACCACAACCAAACTTATCTACGATTATTTATAAAGCTGCAACTTCTCTGCTGTCAGTCATTCTGAGAGCGTTTTCATATGGTAAGGGTGTCACTTTGAAACAAGACTGTTCATACGTTCATACAACTATTTTTGCACTGTAAGCTGTTAGTACCGAGACAAATGTCAAACCAAGCTGCTTCTATAGAACAGATGTCTAAAAATAAAAGTGAGTTTACTTTCACGCTGCGTTCGACTGTTCAGTTTTCAGTACATTCATGCTACGCTCGTCGTCTCACATGTAGAAGTCAGCGGGAGGTTTTGATGGGAGGACGTCGCCGCGTGCTGTTTCTACGCCACGAAAAACTATTTGTCTGTTATTTATTTTGCATTAATCTGCTGCTGTTTAAAGAGTTCAGCAGGAGTTGCGACTGCCTGTAAAGATGATGGGGTCAGTCGGTCAGCCAGCCTGTCAGCCAATCCCTTGAGTCACCGTCAGTCAGCCAGCCAGTTGGTTACTGCTTCAGCCAGGCAGCCAGTCATTTAGCCAGGCAGCCGGCCAACCAATCACTCAGGAGGCCAGCAAACCAGACTGCCGGCCAGCCAGTCCTTCTGTTAATCCACTCATCAGCAGCAGACCATCAGTGAGCCGGCATACGATCCAACCAGTCACAAAGCAGGTGAGTCAGGTGACCTGTCAGTCAACCAGTCAGTCAGACATGTAAACTGTGAAAATAAAAGCAGAACCACTCAAGATCTGACGGGAGATGCACAGAAAATCAGCTCGCACAGACACCGGGACCTTCTGTGGTCACCAGAACATCCCGTCGCCCACAAACTGTCAGTCATGTGAACGTTTTTGGAACAAGTCAGCGTAATTACAGATGCCGCGGCCAAACTGAAGGAGGAGAAACACAGCAGAAATGTTCTTACGCATTATCCTCCACGGGGACATGAATAGAAGTTCAAAATTACAGCTAAAAAGAGGGAAAGAGAAGAATCACCTCCGACTGACATAAGAACGGTTACACTGCTCATGAGAAAACACGGCATCCACATCCAAAAAACATCGACCCGGCATCAAACTGAATCAGCTAGTGAAGGAGAAGAGTGTCATCGATCTCAAATCACTGGAGAGAAAGAACAAAATCACGGCCTGAGGAGTGACGGCGGGTTAGCAGTTAGCAGTTAGCAGCAGAAACCTAAAACTCGGCCCAGTAGACACTAAATATCCTCATGTCCTAATAAAAATTGCCAAGCCGAGAGAAAAGTTACTGCCCTGCCTCTTCTAGCAGGATGGAGGCAGTAACTTTAGGTACACATTACTTTTAATTTGTTGGGGTTTTTTTTTTTAATCTCCACAGAGGAGGTTATTTTCACCCGTGTTTGTCTGGATTATGCAAAATGAAGGTGCTGAACTGATTTGCACCAAACTGGGTGGAGGGATGGGTCATAGGTCAGGGAAGAACCTATTCAGTGTTGAGGCAGATCAAATTAAAAGG
>NW_019524959.1:588739-612978 GCF_002814215.2 Seriola lalandi dorsalis | reverse complement strand
GGGGGGGGGGCAGGAGTTTTTCATCACTTTCCAATATGTCCCCTTAGGGGAGGTACGAGCTCTACCGAGTGTCATTCTAGATTCTAGATTAGATTTCATTCTAGATCTGTATTCTACATTTTTCAAAAAAGACCTCAATCAGGAATCGTTATCTGATCACAGCTGAAGAAATATTATGCTAAGAATCTGACTCTAAAAAATAAATAAATAAATTAAAAAACATCTGAGGATCTGGAACCTGAGAATGTCTGGCATTTAAAGAAAGTGTCTAAACAATTAGTTCAAAATTGTTGTTTAGTAAAGTTCTGTCCGATGACCGTTTCAAGAAGAACGGGGGCCCAGCAGTTGTTACCATTTTCAGTACCTGACAGTTTTTCTATACTGAGCTCTAGCAGCAAGTTTAGACCTCAGTCTGTCAGAAAGCATCATTTAAATTCAACAGAGACAACACAGAAATACATACACACACACACACACACACACACACACACACACACACACAGACTGATGTGTGTGTGTGAGATAGACGGACAGAAAATGACCTGGAGGTCAGGATACAGCTGCTTGGATAAGGAGACAGTGACATCATCCTCTTTCTCTCTCTCTCTCTCTCTTTTATATGATCACTATGTCTCTCTCTCTCCATCTTGTTTTGTTCACTGTTCATTTATTTTGGTCACTCTGTCCCTTTCGTCCTTGCAGCATCACTTTCCATTACTGTCTCAGATAACGACTTTAGTCCCATGTCCATGTGTCCCATCGTTACGACACCTCACCTCTCTCTCTCTCTCTCTCCTCTCTCTCTCCCTCACTCTCTCTGTCTCACTTTCCCTGAACTATATATTCACAGTCAGTCATTCAAAACAAGGCGTCCTGAAGCTACTCATTATCATTCCTGGGCATGAAATGGTGGGGAGACTCGGTGGCGGCCATATTGCTGCTGAAGTATTACAGCACACAATGTGAGAGGAGCAAAATGGAAGCATAATGGAAAACGGGAGCCGAGTGGGAGGGAGACTTTGGCTTTGATGGAGGCCAAGAGAGGTCGACACATCTCTAACAGGCAACCAGGAACCTGGAGCGACTTGATCCATTGATTATTTTAAACACTCACTGTGATCCTGTCATATCTGAAGAAGCCTCGTGGGTCTAAACGTTCGCTACTTCTGCCCAGTTATTTTGATGATCACCGAATAAGCCAAAATCCACAGTCCTCGTTCTTTGCAAAAAAATTAATTCTGAATTTCAGCTGAAGCTAATATGAGGCTTCAGCTGTCTGAATTAGTGAAATCAAAGTCAAAGGATATTCCCTCTTTTTATTTTCCCTCCACTGCGCCTCAGCGAGAAAACACAAAGAGAGAATTTCATACTGTAACTTAGACACAGCCCCACCTGATTTCTCTAACTTCTAACTGCTGAAGCCTCGCACAGTAGAGGACTGTGGACTTTGTTCCCCATCATTTACACTCAGATCATTTACATTTGCAGACAGTACAGACAGGAGAAAGACCATATGCAAAGCCCCTCTTTTCTAAATTTTGTGCCGATCCATCTTGAAAACGTATAAATATTCTTGATAATTCACAGCTTCAGTGAAAACATGTTTGACACTGAAATTGGCCTGAAAAGTTATTAGATTCACTCTATATCCACCAACTCAGTGGCGATGCGAACTCTTCCACGCTGCAGCTGGTGAGGCTTAGGAAGAGTTACAAACATACAATCCCATGCCTTCAACACCTTCCTACTTTTCACTCTCACACCTCTGAACGGACGGGGAGGGGAGGGTGGGAGGTGAGAGAGACGGACAGACCGAGACAGAGTCGACTTGCTTTAATGCGTCCAGTTTGTTTCATGTGCGAAATTCACAGAAAGTGATTCAGCAAGCTACAAATTATAGCGACAAAAGCTATTTATTCCCCCGCGGGAAGCAAAAAGTTGAGATGAAGATGCTCGCTGTGGAGTTTTTCGACTCATCAAGATTGATTTTTTTTTCCAACTGAATCCTACTGGATTACATCAAATCAACAGCAGCAGTGAGAGATGCAAAGCTGCTGCAGCTTCTCTCTCTCTCTCTCTCTCTACCTCTACCTCTCTTTCCGTCCTTCCTTTTCCTTCCGATTTCCTGTTGGGATAAAGATGACTTCATCCTTTCTGTCTATTCTTTCACACCCACTCACTTCTCAAAGAAAACAGAGGTGGTGACTAAAAGAGAAAGAAAAAGGAAGAGAAGAGGGGAAAACACAGGGGAGAATGTGGATGAATGCCACAACAACAAAAAAGAAAAAGAAAAAAAGAGTGTGGAATGAAGGGAGAAGATAGATGGATGAGAGAGACGAGAGGTAGCGAAAGAAGAAAGAGAGAAGCATGCGAGCAGTAATAGACCCTCCCATAATCCCACTGCACTTCAGCTGAACCTTCACAGAGGAGGAAAGGGGGGAAAAAAAACTCCCTCGCGGATTTCTCCTCCAATCTAAGTTCCCTCTCTCGCCGTCTAAGGTTTCACTCGCTCGGTCCCTCACTTTCCTTTTTTCTCCTCTTACAACACATTAAAGAGAAAATCATACACTTAGAGAAGTTCACAAACGTTCCCTATAGGAAAATAAGAAACTCTGATATACTGTCGACAAGCCGCGCTGCTTCATGATGCACAAACAGCAAACCGCACAAACGATAACAGTGCTATTTATCATCAATCATATGGTTGTCCTTCAGGAGCTGACTTCCTGACAGCGGCTTGAGTTAGATCAACACACCAACTGCAACTTTTTTTTTTGGTGTCAGAAGTTGGACAGAAAGATGGAAGAAGTGAACGCTTCTTTAGAAACACTTTAAAGGTGGTTTATAGGTATTTTAGTTTAAAACATTCACAAATTAACTGAAATTATCAACTGCATGTGAAGAAATAACAGTTTTGACGTTATACCAAAGACGTCTATGTGTTTTGTTGCAGGGATAATCTACAGGAGTTAGCATGCTAGCCAGCTAGCTCTGGCCTGTCCCGACCTGTAATAGCACTTTGTTCCTCAGGAAACGATAGTGAGATCCAACATGAGAGGATGAAGAAGTAGCGCTGCTTCTCATCAGTGAATAAAATGGCAGAAGAAACAATGGCTGAGGCTCTTGGGAAGCGACCATTATCAGAAAATAAAAGCAGTAATAGATATAGAGAATTGATGAGTAAACGAATGAAGTTTGATACTGAATTTGTATTGTAACATTAAGTAAACGGCCGTTAATGCTAACGTTGGCTATTTAGCAACAGCAAATTCTTACATACAGCACCTTTAAATGTTGAAATAAAAAATGTAAAAGAAGAAAAACACCACAAACGTTTATCACCCGAAGCATCATCCAATAAAGCTTAAAGAGGGACAACGCTTTTAGTCTCAAATACCAGCAATTAGACCCATCCCCTGCAACAGGCCCCTGCAGTGAGGCACTCAGCTGGAACCGAAACAAAGAACTGAAGTTGGAAATACGTTTTTTGCAAAGATACATGTAAACATCTCTGTGAACCTACACAGAGAAGGGTGTTCAGGGTAACTGTAGGTCAAACACATCCACAGTTCTCAACAAAGCATTGTGCGGACCTGTGCATCAAACGAGCTGATTGGTTAATCCAGCTCCTCTCAGGATGCAGGTTTGAAAAGCGAGTAAACTTTATGCTGCAAAAGTTGTGCTTATCATAAAGAGTAGGACTGCAACATAAGATGGTTTTAATTTATTAATTTAGATTAATCTTCTATCATTCCATAAGTAAAGTAATTTTTTTGTTGACTAACTGAATAATCATTTCACCTTTATATGAAGATAAAAGCCTGTCAAGTGTCTCCAGCTCCTGCATGTTCACCTATATTCAGCCTGAAGACGTCTTTTAGTCTCAACACATCACACATGCTGTTGTTTTTATTTTGCAAAAGACACAGTGCTGATACACAAGCAGCACATTTGTGACAGTAATTTTAACACTGAATTGATTTATATCACAACATGTATATTTAATGCTGCCTGACACGATGAAATGTTTTCTACACGGCCCTGCCCTTGTATTTCACTCCTTGTCCACTTGCTCTGTCCTTCTCAGTGTCTGTCTCCACCCCCCCACCCCCTCCTCTCTGCTGCTCTGTATATGGAACAGGAAGCGGTATGTGGGTCAGAGCACATATGCCGAGAAGTGCACAAGGAGCCGACAGTGGACATGCACGCACACACAAACACACACACACACACACAACCACACACATGGGAAAGAAGATGTATAGCTGTGTTGTTTTGCATCTATGACATGTGAGTGTATGAAAGGCTCTTGTGGTTCACTTCAGAGGTCTCTCACACTCACACACACACACACAAATAAATGTTGCATGAGATTAGTGTGTATGTGTGTGTGTGTGTGTGTGTGTGTGTGTGTGTGTGTGTGTGTCTCTATGTGCATGTGAAAATCTCAAGCTTTTCCACTGCAAACAACTTCCTCTTCTCAACCGTCATTCCTGGCAAACATCCAGACAAACTGAATGTTTATTTTAGAAAACGGCTGAACTGTGTGGTAAAGGACCACTCTAAATATTTTTGAAGGAGAAGGAAGAAGAAAAAAAATTAACCGTCATGTCTTGAATATCCCCTACATGTGTATTTCTCTTCAGGGGTTCAGCTCGTATGAATACACAAACACATTCCCACCAAATGCTCCTGATCCTTCTTCATGTCCTGTCTCTAATCTCCACAGTTGGAGATGGAGATTTGTGCCTGCAGGTCACAGTAAGAGGTACACTCCCAAACCCTGAGTATTTCCAACAGGACTGGTAAACTCACTAATCACCATCACAGATGGTTCAGCAGTAACAATATTATTGAATTTCCTTGTATTTGGGATCATAGTTTTTCTGTATTATATTCAGTAGAGGTGGAAAAAGCATTTAACAATTCTTTGATATTAAAACTTCCCACTAAACCCCACGTTGTTTACATTTACTCAGCATTAGAAGGGAAATGATGGATTACATGACTAATCAATACTCATTGTTACATAAAAGGCTACAATCTGCCCGACATCATCATCATCATCGTCGTCGTCGTCATGACAATCTCCCAGCAGACAGTTCTTTCCTTTCCTCCTATTGTCCTGCTGGATAAATTCACAGGGATTGCAACACCGAGGATGAGCATGGAATAACATTACTAATAAGGGGGAGGTTTGTTGATGTGGTTTGGCTTGACCACTAAATAATTTCAATCATTTTAAGGTGAGTCAGGTAAGTAAACACAAGGTGTCAGTGCTGGGGAAATCGAGTGTGTAACATGCTTTTTCATGCAGCATCTCTACTTGAGATACAAAATGTTGATGGTTTATCAATGCACCGCTTCACAGGTCCCACAATGAGTGAGGAGGGTCATGAGATGATTAAATGGATAAGTCAGGACAACATATTTCTGTTAAAAAATTTGATTTACATAAGTTTTACTTGTGAAATACTGGATTCTTTCACCTCTTCAAGCCTCTGAAAATCATTCAGATGAAACGGTGTGAAAGGTAAAATAGTTTTAACAAAGAATTGTGTCAGTGCAGCACTGAATTACCAATTGATTTTGTAAATATAAAATGAATCAATTTGTACCGTGTACTATATATATGTACATTTTACAAAGCATGTCCTTATTAGAGGGAGCACAACATGCAACTTAGTTAAACTAGTTCAACTGCTCATAATTCATATCTACACCAAGGACATGAGGAGTCACAAGTAGGTCTCGCTTCAAGGCTGGGAACCACTGCCCTGATCTATGAGAAACCTTTAAGATATGTATCAAGACTATTTAATGATGATGGATTTGAACATTTAACACACTAAAACATTTCAACTAAAACATTTAACACCATAAAAACACAGCTTAAGGTAAATTATCAGGGGTTTTATAGATGCTGTTAGACGGCACAATCCTCTTCAGTGGTTCACCCAGATTAAAGGATTTCATGCCTTGATGATACACTCGTTCCTCTTTAAGGCGTCTGGGCAGGAAATGGTCAAGTGGCCTCAAGTATGTGTTTGCGAATACTTTTCTCATTCTCTCATTTAGTTATTCATTCAATGATGAGTAACACGAAAGAAGGGGGAAAAAAACAAAACAAAAGGTGCCAGATATTATTATCAGTCTAGTGTGATCCAGTTTAACTGTATAAGACTACCAGGACGTTTGTGCATGTATACACATCCAAGAAAAACAGGCTCCGATTACACAGGCAGACACAGCCCTCTGGGTCCTTCCTCGACTTTGTGGAAGCTGGCCAGCACGCACCCGTGGGCTTCAATACACACACACAGACACCAATGTTCAATCTTTAAGACTATTGCCTAAACTGCCCTGGGGAAATTGGAAATCAGTTGAGCTTTAAAACACAAACTCAGCTTTATCCAATGAACTAAGAAGGATGGAAGCTGTGTGATTACAAGTCTGAGCGTTAGGACTATTTTTGGAGAGAAAACATTGACATAAGGGTGTAGAGCAGAGAGAGGAAGGGGAGTCGGGGAAACTGTTTGTTTTGGTGTTAAATGTTAAACTGAACATCTGAATAAAGAATTAGTTCTGATTTATTCTGTCAGATGTAATGAATCTAAATTTGGGATCAATTCCAAATCTGCAAAAGCTGTATTTTGTGGCTGCTGTGCTGAGGCTGGTAACCGCTGCAGTCTCACTTCATGCATTTTTCATGCATCTATGTTACTACTGTCTACAATCCTCTCTTCAAAGCGGAGATATTTTAATATAGCTGTGTGAAACTGTGACATCTCTCACACAACAAGAGTCAATGTTTGTTTCATCCAACACTACACATGATAGAAAAGAGAAAAAAAAAAATCAGATTCCAAATTTTTTTTTTTTTTTTTAAAGAATTCAACAAGTGCAGCTGCAGTTCAAGAAGAGATTTCTGTTTCCATCCACCTCGGTGCATCGATTAAAGGAAAATGCGACAAAGTGCATTGGAAAAAAGACGCAGGAATTAAATCTTTCCATACATGAAGGATGTGACTTCAACGTCTGAAGATAAAAGAAATAGTGGCAGATGAAAACATTAGATTTGTGTGGATTGATGAAGAAACTGTTACATACACAAATGAATGCATGAAACAAAAGCCATAACTTCTATGTTTTCTACATTTCCACCATCTTGAGGTTTGGCTGGCGCTCTGTTAATTACATCATCTTGTTGCACCTTCTTCCTCTGCAATGATTTAGTGGCACGCGACTGGAGAATTAGCTCCACTGGCTGTTTATCAACTCCTTCATATTCACACAACAGTATTCAATGGATGGATGGAAAATTCTGTTATAATTGATACTAAATTTAGATGGAAACTTGACTAATAGCAACAAATATTAAAAGTACACATCTGTGTTTACTGACCTCGGTGACGTCCATGACCTTGATGGCCGCCAGTTGTCCCGTCTTGACATGTCGACCCTGGAGAAAAACAGAAGAGAGAGAGACATGAGGACGAGGTAAACCTGTAATTTCTTTCCACCATGCAGCACACACATCATCATGACCATTTACCAATCTGTGTCTCTATTGTTCAGATATGAATAGCTCAGTTATAGGACAATCTAGAGCAACAATATGACAATAATGACGGTACTTTTCTTTCAGTTTTGCAGAAGGAAACCAGAAAGTGACCGATGTCACGGCTGTGCAAATTGTTGGTGAGAATCAAAAAGCTTTCCAGGCGTCACGGGCTGAGTAAACATACAGGCCGATGCAGATGGTCATAAAAACAAAAACCAGATTCATAACAACCAATTTTCCTCCACAATAGTGTGGAGAATCATGGGCGATGCTCCAAACCTTCAGCATTCCTTAACAGACTCGGGTGTTTTCAGCGTGGGCAAGGAATTAAAACATAACTCTCTCCTCTTTTTCAGGGAACGTTCAAAAATACGAAATTAATAAGAAAGATTTCAAGTTAGACTTAAAAATGAAAACACCATCCAGGAGGATTTAATCTGCCGCTATAGGTAGAGGTAGATGCGTGCGTAGAGTACGGTAACGCCTGTTGAACACAGCAGCACCGACCCTGCTGTTAAAGCCTGTTCTCACTCTACTACTGGACCAGAATGGCCCAGTTGCCTCTGTGGGCTAACAATGCTATCTCAAATGTTTTCACAGACGGAAAACTGGAGAGGGAAGACAAACACACAGGGAGAGTGAACGTCTGTGCAAACCCACACAAATCTGCATCATGTGTTGCAGCCTGTGTGTGTGTGTGTGTGTGTGTGTGTGTGTGTGTGTGTGTGTGCGCATGTGTGTCTGAACTGCCACATGATCAGGTTTCCTTTGTGTGAAACGGGACAGCGACACCTGAGCTGCTGGCCCCTGTTCCTGAATGAGTTGGCGCAGTCCACAGTTTGAGTGATGACGGATTAGCCCATTTTGGTTTAAGCCACGGGGGACAAGTGTGTATATATGTGTGTGTGTGTGTGTGTGTGTGTGTGTGTGTGTGTGTGTGTGTGTGTGTGTGTGTGTGTGTGGAGATGGGGTTGGCAAAAAGGTCAAGGCTGATTGAGAGAGCGAACTGCAAAGATGACAAGGAAGCAAATCTCTGCTGGTGCCCGACTGTGGGAACTACAGTGTGGGAATGGAAAGGTGAAGGAGGACAAAACTGTCAGCTGTCCAAGAAGAAAAAAAATGAAGTAAGCATGAGACAAAACTCATGACGTAAGAAACAAACAGAGAATTAAAGACGTGGTAAAGATGCTGGGAGAGGACACAATTTATTTTATTCTGTTTTGTTGATATCTAAATGGCGCAGCAGTGTGAGGGGAGACGAGTGTAGACACTGAGTAAATTTGAGGACTGGCAATTATAAATTAAAGTGGAGGTGGGCTGCTGCCGAACGTTATCAGCCACAAAACACAAAGGGGAAATGGTGACGAAGCGAAGGGGCGAGGAAGGGAAAGACAAACAGAGCCGTTTCAGTGCAGACACTGAAAATAACAAGGGACATTAACAGGATATTTAAATGTGAAAGTTATTTTAAAAAACTAGAAAAAGATAAAGGTGTATTACAGCGACAAAATATGTATTTATGAGTGAGCAGTGAAGGCAATTGTTCCAAAGAGACGTTCTGTGACAATGTGCGAGTCTGACGATGTTTAAAATGCAAAAGGACAATTCACTCAATGGCATTTCATCAAATCTGCTTATTGAGATCAAATCCTTTCAAGACATTTGTTGAATTTATTATGATTTAGTTTAGTTTTTAAACTATTTTAAAGACAAAAAAACTCTAAAACTCAACAACTCACAAACAAACTGCCACCAATGAACAGCTTTTACATAAACACTTAATAATCAGATGGCTGCATGTAATGTGAAAGGGTTTAATCACTGAATTACCACCAGCTCTGCACTTTGAGTGTGTCTTGTTTTTTTTATTGTTTTGGTTTCACATTAAGGCCTCTCATCAAATGAATTTACAACTGCAGCTGTTTTCAGCACGAAAATAAAAAAAAAAGAAAGAAAAAAAATGCCAATAAAACCCACTGCATTCTACCTCTCCAGCACCGTAACAGCAGATCGGCAAAGTTGGTAACTAGTCAGTAAAAACAGAAGAGCATCTAAAAAAGGAGAGTGAACGCTGGACGTACGTTCATCGTGTGGGGAGTGATAATGTTTTCTTCTCGCCCGCTGACGTGGAAAAAGGCAAGAGTTGGTAAACCTGTTAGCTGCAGCAGCCTCATAAGCTGATAATATGTCAGGGCTAAAGTGTTTGTTATGGAGCTCCTCTCCCAAAAACCAGTAAAGAAATCACTAACTGAACTTTTTATTCTTTTGAAGAAGAAGAAGAAAAGGTGAACGAGTTTTACAGATTTCACCAACTTGGGTAAAAAAAAAATCCAGAATTAAATCAAATCATTAGCCAAAGTCCTCAAAACTCAGTTGGTCATCCTTGAACTATGGACTGTTAGTGGCAATGTGTGTGTGTGTGTGTGTGTGTGTGTGTGTGTGTGTGTGTGTGTGTGTGTGTGTGTGTGTGTGTGCGTGCTAAGTGTGTGGTGTCTCGGTGCTTTTCAGCCACAGCAGGCCGACCTCCATCAGCCTCCATTAAACTCCAGCATCCATCTTATTCTAGCGCCGCTGAGTCATCCGTTTCTAACTCACGACACACACACGCACAGAAGGTATTTCTGATGTACTAATGCACACAGAAAACACACACCCACACACACACACACACAAGCACAAATGAATTACCCTCGCCACACACACAAAAAGTATATGAATCACAAGATTTCCCCTGGCTGAGTGTGTACTCAGTCTGACCTCAACATCTCTATTCCACAATTTGCATTTCTTTTTCTCCAGTGACGAAAAGGCTTGTTTAACAATTTGCTGCCCTGAGAGAACAAGAAGCAGCAGCGTGTGTGTGTGTGTGTGTGTGTGTGTGTGTGTGTATGTGTGTGTGTGTGTCTGTGTTAGGAGTGAGGAGTGCTGACGATGCAGTTTTGTGAAGGCTTAAGAATGTGTGTCGACTGGGATTATTCATAATCACGTACGCACACACACACACACACACACACACACACACACACACACAGGAGGAATTCTCTCCAGTGCATGCACTTCTACTGTACATCATTTGGCCAACCTGTGGTGTCAGTGTCTGCACACACACACACACACACACACACACACACACACCCTGAGGCTAATATACTGTATAGGAGCTGCTGTATGGATACCAGTGACATCATGACAGATGCTGATGAATGAACAGCATCTCTCTCTCTCTCACACACACGACTTGTCTCTTTCCTTGTTGAGGTTAGGTTTAATTTCATAAGCGTCCATGAAGTGAATAAAACCACTCATGGCTGACACCCATTATTGTAGGTGTGTGTGTGTGTGTGTGTGTGTGTGTGTGTGTGTGTGTGTGTGTGTGTAAATGTCTGTCTATGGTTGTGTTGACAGATTTTTGTTTAAAGCCAACATTTCTGCTTTGTGAGGACATTTTGATCCTCACACCCTCAAAGAGCAGTTTGAGGGTTAAAACTTGGTTTAAGGCTTTAAGGTTAGAGTTAAGTTTAGTTTATGGTTAAGGTTAGACATATAGTTGTGATGTTTAAGGTTAGCTTAAGGGGCTAGGGAATGCGAAATGAGAAAGACGTGAGAGTGTGTGTGTGTGTGTGTGTGTGTGTGTGTGTGTGTGTGTGTGTGTGTGTGTGTGTGTGTGTGTAAAGAAAAAGGTGTGTTCTGACAGGTCGGTCATGGTATTTGACCTTTAATTTTCCAATCATGTAGGGAAATATTTGCCATTTTTCCTTTAGTGAAGCTGCTTTTTGAAAGGAAATTATTAACAACACAATGCTGTCTAGATGATGATGTGTGTGTGTGTGTGTGTGTGTGTGTCTCCTCTCTGTGTGTGAGAAAGGTGACCTCAGAACGCAGACTGTAATAATTACAGAATCCCCCCAACCGCCAACACACACACTCTCTCTCCCTCACACAAACACACACACACACACACACACACACACACACACACACACACACACACACACACACACAACACACACACACACACACACACAATGGCTAAAAGATGACATCATCTTCTCCGGTTCCTTTGTTCAGAAACGAGACACAGATATACGCTCACACCTGGTTAATATGGACGTATAAAAGACAGAGGGACAGTCCGTCAGTCCGTCAGTCCGTCAGTCCGTCAGTCCGTCAGTCCGTCAAAAGAGCAGAACTGAGACAGTGAACGTCGCTTCTTCTCGCTGGAGGTTTGTCCACCATTCCTGTCAGTCTAACCAAGTTACTAACTGAGATCTAAGGAAACAACATCACAGGACAGGACAAGGTTGTAAATAAAGCCTCAGTTTAGTCACATTATCTAAACCGGCAGTTCCCAACCTGGGAGTCAGGAACCTACAAAGACCCACGAGATAAATCAGAGAGGTGAAAGGATGAAAAACAGTTTAAGTATATAACATATATATATATATATATATATATATATATATATAAAAAATTTCAGCAACAGTTTTTTCTGTCCTCTAATTTTCCGATATTTTTCCCGTTCTTCTTCTTCGGTTACAACCCGCAGAAACGGACAATTAGCAGATAGACTCACAGGCCAAAAAAGATTGTGAACCAATGATCTGAAACCACTTATTTGGAAGTGAAATGGAAGCCAAGTGCATCTTAAGTGTCGGTACGAAAGCTAAGTGCATAGAAAAAAAAAAATATGGTGAGCATAGGAGGTCAAAGCTGAACGAGAAGTCAGTCTACAAAATCTAATTTCCGATGTTTGAAACTAACAAATTGGGCATTCACCTTTGTTTCTCCTCTGTATGTCATTGGTTTGTTTACAACCTGTATGAGAGCGTCCTGCAGATACTTGTTTTTTTTACTAATGTTTAAACAATGTTTGTGGTTTTTCCACATTGGATTTTAGGATATCCTCTTAGTGGAAAAAATCAAACATCGAACAATGATGAGAGACGTGTCAAATCCAAATTTCAGGAGATTCAATCTGTCTCGTAAACAGCAGCGAGTGTGTGTGTGTGTGTGTGTGTGTGTGTGTGTGTGTGTGTGTGTGTGTGTGTGTGTGTGCGCGAGCGCAGAGAAAACTTGACTCGGTGGTGAAGACTTAACCTCTTCACCTGAACCAGACATTATCCAGGGGAATTAAGTCCTTCACCGAACATTACATGATTTCTAGAAAGTAAAATAAAGGCAGCAATGGAAATAAAATCAGCTGCAGTTCTATTAGAGCAGGCAGATGAACAGATGTGCATGCTGGAAAAACACAAGATCTAACAGATCTTAAAACTTCAATAAACCTCTCATTTAATCTTTTATTCTTTTTTAAGACCTTTTATAACCATGAACGTAGATAATGTAGTTACTGAAACTCTTAAAGCTTCCCAGCTGACTCCACGCTCCGCTCCAACATGACATAATCCTTCTGTCATCCGACTCTCCCATGACTCGCACCATGATCTCTCTCCACTGTGCTTGGTCAAGTCTATGTGGGGGGGGTGGGGGTGTTTGGACCCGAGTCTCCCTTATCATGGAAAAGCCTGGAGGGCCCGCGAGGTGAGCGGCCAACCTCGAGTTGGTTTCATTCAGAGTTTTAACCTCACATGGTCTCAAGACATTTTCTTCAGACGCCCTCGAGGCAGGTTTGTATTCGTGGAAGAAGAAACTTTGTCTGAGACGACAATACACCCCGGAAATTCAGCAACTGCGCTCTTGTCTGACCAAAATTTTTTATTTTCCATAGGCGCCTAAAACTTTCCACTGAAACTAGTGATTGATTAAATTATTTCATCAACGGCTCTTTAAAGAATAACGATCACGGCGGGGTTTGGCTCGGTGTGGGCAGAGGTTCGCTTTAGTGAACCACAACCAACGGTGATGTGAGAGTGTACAGCTCAACCTATTTATATGTCCACTGGCCACCGTTAACCCCAAATCTTTATTTATTTTACATTCTGGGAAAAACCCCCAAAGATGCCAAATACGTGGGCTGAATTTTGAGGAAATGTGTATTAAATTATGCACAAGACATGTCAAATTTTTCTACTTGATTGAATGGTCCTGCCTATAAATACGTGTTATTTTGGGCTTTAATATTTAATTCAATAAAGCTCAAACACAGCACTGTAACATGCAGATATAGAATATGTATCAAGAAATGCTGGAATACATTTAACATATGCATTTAAACAAACTATTCTCATCATTAATTACATGTTTAGTCTATAAAATATCAGGAAATAATGAAACAATGAGCCCGAGGTGACAGCTTCACTAGGGCTGTAACTGACGATCATTTTCATTATCAATTAATCTCCTGATTATTTTTTCAGTTAACTGATCGTTTGGTCAAAAACAGTAGTGAAATATAAATCCCTAAAGCCCAAGGTAACATTTGTAAATAGCTTGTTTTATACAGTCAACAGCTCGAAACAGAGAGTTCGGTTTACAGTCACATAACTTAACAACTGAGAAGCTGGAACCAACCAACGTTTTGAAAACTGAATTAACGATCAGTCAGTTATATAAATAGTTGGCCAATAATTTTCCGTCAACCCAGCATTTAATTTATTTGCTGACTGCTGCAGCACTTCTCTTTCTCTGACAGAAAGTTACAGCAATCAATACATATTCAATTTCTAATGTTTTGAAAGGAGAAAAGTTGAAAATCCTTAATTGATTGAAATCTTCATAAAAAAGTATCAGAGTTTATATTTTGTTGATTCGTTTTCAGGGTTTTTCCAAGTTGTCGTGCCTTCATCCCGCCAGTGAGAATGTCTGAATATAAAATACATGGATGTGAATCAGCGCCGGGGGTTTGGACTGAATACAGACGACAGAGCAAACGCTCAGTCAGCAGACTGGTGAGGAGCTCTGGGCTTCAACAAGGTCACGTGTGCAGGTGCTGATGAATTGATTCACTCTGGGAGCATTTCACTTCAGAGATTCTGCTTTGGGTGCAGAGCATCACTGACTCACCCCGTCCCCCGATCCCCCCCCGTCCCCCGGCAGCCAGCAGTCACTTTAATCAGCCGGTGTTTGCCAACACTGCCCGGCCCATGGCTCTCCACAGATGACCGGCTCCACTGATGTCATTTCTTTTTACACTTTACACTTATCAACTGCTGACTACAGATTTTTGTTTTGCTGAGCTGGCCAGACGATTTCGTCATAAAAGTTTAATGAATTAGTCGAATACAGAGAGATAAAGGCAAAATGTCTAATAATTACTGGGAAAAGCTACAACTGTGGCCAAGACAGTTGGCCCAGCACCACATTTCCCATCAGGTCTGTTGCTTTGTGTCTACAAAACATGTTGGAAAATTATCCTTAAATCTTATCTTCTTAAAAAAAATCCCCCCAAATTCTACCAGTAATAAATTCCGTCTTGTTTTAAGATACTGATGCTGATTTAAGTCTGAAACAGAAAACACAGCTGGGAATATGTTGACTTTCATAAGGGAAAGTACAGACTTAGAATTTTTAAGAGTGATTGGATGAAATAAAGCAAATTACTGCTGCATTAATCAATCTTTTTAAATTAAAACAGTGGGTTAAAACGACCATGTGTGATGTGAAAGGGCTCCCGTGTAGTGCACTGGACCTCTCAAGCTCTCTAGCTAATTGTTTGCTAACACGTTTACCGTTATCAGCCTTATAAAAAGTGCTAATACGTCAGTGTTGTGTTTAAAACTTGTTCTGCTGCCCCCAAATGGTCAAAATACATCAATTAAATTAAATTAAACTTTTACCATTCAGACATCGGCTTGTTTGTTCATTATAATGATATGCAACAGTCTCAAAATAAATACTTATTTTTTTTAACTATATCCTCTTGACATGCTCCATCTCGTATCTTTAACAAACGCTCCTAACCCGTGACCTACTGACCGTGTGACATGAGGAGCCATTTTGTTTATGTGACAGTTTTGACAGGCTGCTCATACAAAAGTATATCTGCAGCAAATTTGAAAACATAAAGAAAGGTAATTAAAGCGACAATCATGGAGCCTGAGCGAGACACTTAAAGAGGCTCGGTCATGTCCTGGTGACCTTTAAAGCTTCCCCCGCTCCGATCACTCCTCTCTCCAATCAGGAGCCGATGAGGGAGAAGACGTCAGCTTTAATGACGTCCTTTACTAGGACGAGTGGGACCTGACCCCAGAGATCATAAGGTACACCTTGCCCCGACCCAGCTGGTGTGACCTTTGACCTCAAGCTTCCACTCTAAAGGGAAGGGAGGGAGAAGGAGAGTGATCTGGGTTTCTCATTAGAGGGGAGGAGACAGAAGCTGAACCCAGACGCTGATCTGGGGTCAGTTTCGGGGTGATCGGAGAAAAATCACTTGTGTTTTGCAACATTAGGATGAAAACTATAAAAGTATTGAAGTAAAATCTAAGCTGTAATAAAGAAGACGGGAGAGAGAGAGGCAGTGACATGCAAGAAAGTTCAACAGCTGTAATCGAACCAGAGACATTACACTCACGCCCCATGACACTAATTGTCGGTGCCGTTATTCCCAATTCCCTGCTCTCCTATCTCACTTTTGTCGTTTCAACTGCAGCAGAAAATCATTAAATTCAACGGCCAGCAACGTCTCACAGCAACGTTTCTCTGCTGTTACTTTTTTACAACCATTTTTGGTGCTGCTGTGCTTTTGCTTTTAAGACCTGGAAATGTGTTTTCCGTACTTTTTCAGACTGCTGCCAGAAAACACGGGAGGTCCGGAGAAAGAAAGAAAACGAGATGAAGGACGATGAACAGGAGGAAGAGGGTCGAGTGTCAGAGGGTTTAAGCGGGGACAACTTTATGAGTTTATGATCGTGTGTGTGTGTGTGTGTGTGTGTGTGTGTGTGTGTGTGTGTGTGTGTGTGTAGATGATGGCCAGATAACTAAGATGAGGGAAGAAGGGAGCTGCACAACTTCCCCCCAAGGAAATGCCAGGGGAGTGGAGTCATCCTGAACACACACACACACACACACACACACACACACACACACACACACACACACACACACACATACACACACACACAGAAGAGGTTCTCAATGCATGTATGTGCCATTTTAAACAGGTAATATACACTTTCACATAATAATCTGTTATCAACATACCCACATACTTTGTGTTTAGCCTAAATCTGGACATACTGGCTGCACTGACTATTAAGAGAGAGAGAGAGAGAGAGAGTGTGTGTGTGTGTGTGTGTGTGTGTGTGTGTGTGTGTATCGTGGTTTTTGGGACAAGGCGTTCTTTATTGCACCTCTCTGGGCTTTGGGGCATAGACAAGGAGCCAGGTGCAAGCTTTGGTACACACACAAACACACACAGACACATTTTCACAAACACACAGTGTCACATGCACACATGCACAAAGGCAGATAAACACACACAGACACTGGCACATGGAAAGACACACTCAGACACACACACACACACACACACACACACACTTCCTATTTCTGCAGCTCAGTGTGAAACCCGTCTCACTAAGAATTCTTTATTGATCAAACCAGTGATGCATACTAATTCAAAAGCTGCTAATCATCGTCGTGATGACGGGGTTCCACGCTTCAGGGTGTTTTTCACAAACTGAACAGCAGCGCATAAACAACATAAAAACACGCACACACACACAAAAAAAAATGGTGAGGTCCAGAGGAGGAATTAAAATATTTCTGGTTGGTTCCAGACGAGGGAACAGACAGCAGCTGCTGCTGAGTTCTGTACATCCTGTCGCACATTATCAACAACAGCTTCACTGAGCTACAACCAGCTCTTCAGTGTCTCCACTGCCGTTTGAAATTCACTATAAAAGCGAATACACAGTGAACTTTATTGAAGACGATAAAGAACAGCTGGATATTTCCTGATTGATTTTAGGTACTTAGATATTTTTCTATTTAATAAGAGGCCATGATGTAGGAATTCAAACTTTCTTCAGTTCATGTGTTTGTTGTCACTCGGCCGTCATGCACACAGTCTGCAGCCATAACAGGTTGTCACCCCTAAACAATTACCACATTTGTTAACTACCTCTGTGCTGATCGACTGAACGATTAATCGACTAGTTTTTTCCAGCTGCAGTCGAGATAAATGTTTCCAACAACACCTTCTGCCTGTTTTCATCTATACAGCAGTCTGCAAACTTCCAGGTGATGGTACAGATGACAGGTGACAGTCTGCTCAGTGATGCACTAACTTACAGTCAATAACATTTTGTTGTTGAGGTAAAGATTTCCTGAGGATTTAAATTACTTGATTGGCTGGGAAAGCTTTTCATTGGCTGTCAGTGTGGCAGGTGCATGGACATGGACAGAGTGAGAATTAACTGAAATATAATAATCACTAACACAACTACAACCTGAACTTCAGCTCTCACACATTCAGTCAACAATTTAGATTTTACTTTGGTCGTGCAGCGGCTGCATCACGCTCTGCACGGTACGGCGTGGCACCGTGCAGATGAGCCAGACTCGCAATTTGTGTTGATGTGCTGCTTTTTGACAACAGACACGCAGAAACACACAGTTAATGTAAAAAGCTTGTAGTGCTGAGTCAAGTTTAACAGTTTTTCCTGAGGAAGACCACCGCTGCTTTTATCTTAAAATCTGAATCCAACAATTCAATGTCAGGACAACGTCTAATTCCAACGTCAATTTGACGTAGAATACTGACGACAACTGACGTTGATGGTTTTAAGTCACGTTGTTTAGTAACCAAAGTCTCATGTCAAAGCCATCTTGACATAATACCAACATTTTAGTTTTGAACGTCACAATGTCACTTAGCCAACGTTGGGTTTTCACGTCAAACTCATTTTCGTCAAGAGTCCAACGTCTTTCTGACGTTACACTGTCATCGGGTGCTGCTGGGTGAGGACGGAAAATTAGAAATCAATCCGACAAACTACAGCCTGAAAAGTGACTAAACGAAAGACAATGTCATGGAATCACATCCCAGCCTGTAAAAAATGTGTGTTTTAATAATTCAAATAAACTTTAAGAGTAATTTAAATGTAAGCGGTTCACTTCAGGGCACGTTTTAGGTAAAAATCCATTAGTGAGAGATGAAGCTCAGTTTCTGTTGCAGCTTTGCTCTGACTGAGTGTGCAAACAGGGAGCTCTGTGTAAGTAGGCCAAGAAAACAGCCTCACTCTGGGGAGAGAGACTGAGACAGACAGAAACAGAGAGCCTGGTCAATTATAAATCTCTATTGATCGCTGTGGTGCAGCTGAAAAACTAGGAGAGCGCCTGCTCCTTTGCTACACTGGTAAGGACCATGTACAAATAAAGAAAGATCAATATAAAATTGTTGATTTTTAAATTTCGTAATACGCTTCAAACTTACATTTCTGACAGCAGATATACAGCATCCACTGGTGTGTGAGGTATTTCTGTGTCTTTTCTTTTACAGATTTGATTTCTGTAGTCCAAAGAGAGGCAGAAAAGTGAAAAGGAGTGAAAAGTAAGAAGGTCAAAGGGTCAAAGTCAGGCACACAGTGAAATAGTGTTAGAGAGAGGAGAGACAGGTAGTCAGAGAGACAGACAAGCTGTATTGCATAGCTGCTGTAATTAGATCTAGTAGTAGTAAGGGGGTTACATTCTGGGCACTGCTGCAACTTTCCATAACGTAAGGGGCTGTCACCCCATTTTTAGCCACACGAGGAGGAATGACCGTCACTGAAATGGATATCGCTTATAACCAGGCCGACAAACCACTAACATCAGGGCTTTTCCATAGCCACGCAGAGGCAGCTGGAGAAACGCTGAGTCCCACGATAGATCAACTCGACGTAAAGATGAACCATGTTCTTTTTAAGAACAGCTGCTGTCCAAAACATAGTCCCCAAATCCTTTTCTGTAAGACAAGGCCCGACTGAAACTTCTGCAAAGACTATTGTGCATCAAACTTCCTCCAATTTAAGTTTAAATGTGCAAAGAAGTTGAGAAATGAAATCCCTGAGATGTACTGTAGCTCTGTCATAAAAAATGACCCGTCGTATTCATACAAGTATATCGTCAAAGCGATAAAGCTGATGCATGACTGTAAAGTCTGACACGAGACGACCAAACGTCCTCTCACTGTTGCTTTCATCATGACATTCCTCCATCAGGCCTCTGAGCCCGGAGGATCAGCAGGGAAAACACACCGACGCAGTGGAGACAAAGGCAGCGAGAGAGGCATAAAGGAGAGTGGAGAGATGGAATTAGTGAATAAAAACGTGAAATAGACGGAGAGACGAGCAGATTAAAGCAGATCTCTGGTTTATTCGGTCCAGATCAGGGGACAAGTTCCTGCTTTGTTTGTGTCTGAACTGCTTAACAAAAGAAAGCCATGTGGCGAAGGAGTAGTCAATCAGAAATTCAGGGTGGAAAAGTCTATGCCACCATCTTTCCTGTCTGTAGCTTCAAAAGAAAAAAAACAGTCAAAAACTCTTCAGGCATCAGCATCAAGATTCAACCAAGCCAGTGTTCCTGTAGATGGGTTGAATCCCTGACGTCACGACACCACACCAGAAAAAGACAGGGAGCCTGTAGAGTCGTTCTGGACTGAACTCTTTTTTGGCCAATATCTAAGTCAATGGCCGCCTGTTAAACTCAGCGTGGAAACCTGCAGAATGCAATGTCAAAGTGAGGTTACACAACCCCCACAGGGACAGCATCAACTGGTGTCTGAATGTCTTTGGTATCAGTATTTCAAAGCTAAATTAACTCACATTTTAGCATGAAAAAAGTTTAGTTTTTACAGTTGATATAAAAAAAAAAAAAAAAAAAGGAGGCAGAAAAAACAGGTAGTCGCTGCCTCCTTGTTTCTTCAAACTCTATCTCCAGGTATGAAGCCTCTGGACGGAGCCCAGATGAAGCGGCTGAGTAGACCGGAGGAATTAGCTCGCTGTCGGACGCCATTACCTCTGTTATTACTGAGATACGGCGCTGACTCCTCCTCCACACGCTGTCCTGCCTCATCCAGAGAAGACACAGTCGAGCGACTGCTAGAAGCTCATTATTCTCTCTCAAAGGCTCATTAGTGTTGATCTTGGCTGACTGGGGGTTGCAGAGATATGAATCAGGGAGTAGTAGACTATTAAACAAATCCTGTTAGAGAGGTCTGCTTGGAGGCTTGGGATGGAGCTAGATAAAGTGATAGAACAATGTTTTGTAGGAAAGAAGCTAATGCTACTCCCTAGAACGTAATTAAATTCAGTCAAAAGGGGGAAGTAAACAAGGATGTTTGTGAAAACTTCTCAGAGGTTTACTCACTAATTTCATGTATGGAAATGTCGGTCAGTCAACCCCTTTGGTCCAGACTGAAAAATCTCAACAACTATCGGATTTGGATTGATTACCGACAAACAATTGGTGCAGACATTCATGGTCCCCACAGGATGCATCCTAATGACTTTGGCGATCCTCTGACGTTTGGTTTATGACAGAAATACCTGCAATTCTCATGTTCCATTAACCTCAACTATACTTACAAATGTTAGCATGTTAACACACGAAACCAAGATGGTGATCATGCTAAACACTAACCCTGCTAAAAATCCTGATGTTAGCATTGTCATTGTGAGTATGCAGATGTTGGCATTTAGCTCAAAGCACAACTGTGCTTAAATACAGCCTCACTGAGCCACTTTTAGACTTTAAGTCTTGTTTGTGTTCTTTGGATGTCAAACACAAACACTTATTAGTCAAGCAAAGAGTTTTCTTCTCTCAGAAATTAGCAGAGAACTATCTGTTAATTATCACCTTTATTTTCAGCTTCACAGAGGAGACGATTCACACGTTGCATGTCAACTGCAGCAGTTGTTCCTTATATCACAAAATACATTTCTTAAAACAAGGTTCAAGCTTGTTTGTTAGTTATGAGCTGCTTTTTAATGTCTAGTATTAGTGACAAGCCATTTTATTAAATCATTTTGCCAACAGATGATTAATATAAAGCCGTCATCAACTTGTCGATCTCCCTTACAACTGTTATGAGCCACTTTCAGTACATGTATAACAACATATAGCTGCATGACAACAACAATAACAGGAAACTATGGAGGAAGAGAAGAACGATGGCGTCGACAGGCTGAACACTCAGGAACAGAGTCGGACACAGGTAATGTCAACTACAGAGCATCTGTTTTTATCCCCCGGTTGGCTCACTGCCTCCTTCAGCTCCCTCAGTGACCCAAAACTCCCACACGCTGTATCTTATCTCCTGCCCGGCTTAGAGTGAACATCCACCCACCAACACACCATCAGACGAGAGGACCGTAACTGTTTATGTCCTGCTTATAAACAGGAGTGGGAGTCCATCGAAGGGACGCTCACAACTACAGATTCTTAAAGCTCTTAAAAGTGTCTTGGCACAGCTTCGGTCAGCGTGGTTGCAGGGAGATTTTCATATGTTCGTTATTGCAGCGAGTGAGTGAAATTCAGGGAGGAAAGATGGCTCTGATTCATCATGACTAACACTAATAACTAACACAGATTCTGTATCTAAGGGGCTGCTGAATACCAAACAGCACATCCGCTTTCTATTACAGGGACTTTGTGTAGGCATCAGCAGCTTAAACTATTAATTTTCTAGCATAGTTAGGGGATTTAAATCCTCTCACGACCCACCGTGGGCTCCCAGCCTAATTTCTGAAAAACGCTTCTCCAAAATGCAAATGATGTGAGCGAAAATTAGCAGTGAAACAAGAGGCAAATCACCGACTCTGAGCAGTGTTGAAGCAAGGCTGACTAATCCACAGGGGCTTAAAAGCTGCTTACATTCAACCTGGAAACCAATGCTGAGCTTAATCAGAGCGGGGCCGTGGCAGGCTAAAGTGCTAACTCAATTAGCTTGTTAGCTGCCTGGGCTGACTGTGTTTTTTAGTCTCTCTGCCCTCTGAGGTGAGTGGGGAGCACCAACAGCTAAGCAACCACCCAGCCCTTTACTCATTAGAGATTGGGAATGTAGTCAGATATAATGATACCTTAATGCTCTTAATGACAGAGGGATATTCTTCCTCTTAGGGATTAAAATATATGATGATAAAGTCTAATAGTGAGGAGGGGATTAAAAAAAACAACCTTGAGCAAGAGGGAGCAACCTGCCAAACGCAGCCTCAGTGCTGGAGCGGTCAATCATCTACAAACTGTAGAAGTGAATGTAATGAAGCAACTCAAAAATCTTCAGTTAGTGATAATATCTGTATGCGACTAAAACTGCTGCCGTGTGCACTACTGCTGCTAATCACACTATGCAAGCTCTATGCAAAGATCCTCGGTGTTCAACAAATCTGGACTCAAACCAGAGGAAAAATCTACCTGAACCTGACGTGCATGAATTCATTTTCAAGAAAAGGGAACTGAGAACAGTCGGACCTGGTCCAGAATAGACTGTGGTCTAAACCAGCTGAAACAATGCTAACACGCTAACATGCAGACTCAAGACCCACAACCACGAGCCCCATACCTCAAAATTTAGTCCTTGCATCCTAAGTCAGATATAAAATATAAAATATTACAGTCTTTATTTAAAGAAAAAAAAATATATATAATGAATTATGAAATATCAGATTATAGTATCAACCTCAAAAATCCAGTATCTGTTCTGCTCTACAAATAATAACGCAACATATTAAATATTCATATAAATACAAAGTAAGCACATAAAAGTAAATTGTTAAAATAAAGATGGAATAGAGCTACAATTGTCCTCAAACTGAACGTACAGAACTAATTTTAATGATGATCCTGGTTTACTGTTACTTTCATGCCGGCTTCAATGTAACACGATAGCAAGTTGAAACAATGGAGCCGTCTCTGAAACAATTCAATCACAGGGCGTTTGAATATCAAACAACCACACATCACACACACACACACACACACACACACACACACACACACACACACACTCTATCTCTATCTGCCCGCTTGCTCCATCCATCTGAGGAGGGGAAACGGCACGCGAGTTGAAGTGTGGCATGTGCGTGCAGTCGGCCATGTCGGACACGGCTCGTTTTGATGACACAAGCGCGCTGTGGAGATCAGCTGTGTGTCCGCCCCGGCCCCGTTTTCCTGTGTTGTGTTGTGTGAAAGAGGCCGGTGGCCTACTTTCCCCAGCTACTGATGCAAGATGGCCACTCCTACAGCGGACTATTCAGGCACGGTCCGGCTCTAAAGGGGACACAGACCTGCACGCTAATATGCAAATGATTACTAGAGTGACTGCATAAATGTTATTTCATCCACAGACATAAAACTGATAATGATGACTAACATTTTATTAGTTCAAATGCAAAACAGTTGCTGATTTCAGCTTGTGTGTGAGTTTGCTACGTTTCTGTTTCACATTAAGTTTTTATTATTCTCAGTCTCATAAAATGAGACGCAGGATGACAAGAAAAGGGAATGGCAGGCTACACAGGCTCTTTTGACTACGTGAAAAATATCCCACCATCGCTCTCAGTCGTACAGGTAAAATGTGAGACTGACACGCAGGCTATTGTAAAAGTTTATTCTGGCTCTTCAGGTGCACAAGACTGTGACATGTTTGGCTAAAGGCCGTGAATAATACAGTATTTCTCATTATTCTGGGTAAATACAACAGCAACAATGCGCTTGCACCTTCTGCCTTTGTGTTTACCAATATGTAAAGAGCTGCAGGGCTTTTGCACCTCTGTGGGGGGGGGGGGGGGGTGAC
>NW_019524959.1:582775-588719 GCF_002814215.2 Seriola lalandi dorsalis | reverse complement strand
CCCCCCTTTGGGGGGGGGGGGGTGGCGGCAGGGCACTAATGTGCTCATTCCCATGATGCATCAGCCACCCTCAGCGGCTGCACCACCATACACTGCGTTGCCATGGAAACAGAGTAAACTTTGATCCCAAGGAGGCAACACTGTGATGTAAACAGGGGGTCAAAGGTCGTGAACACATAAGCCTGGAACAAGGTAGAAACACCCACACACTGAGAATATCTACAGCTATCTATATACGACTGTGAGCGTACCGACACACATGCTCACTTAGATTGTGATGTGTAGTGTGTGTATATTTATCATCATGTATATTTAGACTTAACGTACATACACTAAAGGTGAAAGAAATTAGAGCTGCTTACATGTGACATCAATAATCTCTCATTGAGTCAAATATTTAACCGTTGCCCCCTACGTTACAAGCCTCTCTATGTAGCCACATGATGATGAGATCAGAGTGGGTGCACGGTGTTAGCAGAGATTGGATGTAGCTGCCAGTAGCCGAGGGGGATTGTACCCATTCAAAAATACAGAACAGTGGAGTCACAGGGCAGCAGATGCAGTGGTCACTGCTTGCTGTCCAAGCGTGCTCTTTGTCCTGCGTCACAATCACGGTTGCGCGGATTTAAACCGAAAGCGTTCCCCAGCAGCACCAGGCAACCCTCCTGTTCCACAGCTCGTCAGGATGGGAACTAATGCTACACAAGAAGAAACGCAAAGACAGGCATGGGAAGAGACAGACAGGGAGGAAGATTGCCCTGCAGTGGGTAATATATTGATGTATCTGACTGAGCGAAACAGCTAGGCCCAGTTCCAAACCAAACCTTAGCTCTCTTGATGATTTGGCCCTTTGATAGATGGTGCATAGGGTGCTGCAGTGTTTAGTGGGCTGGAAGACCTGGCAGATAAACAAAATCCGCTGAACGTACAAGCGGAAGGAAGAAGGGAATCTAGGCAGAAAGGAGGGAGGAGATCTTCAAAGAGCGCAGAACCAGTGCCAAGCTTTTCAGAGAAGGGCCAAGGAAAACGACTGCTCTCCTCCTCGTCCGTCCTGCTCTGTCATTTAAAGCAAAAGTCTGGACCGCATTCACCTCTGCAGCTTCCCCGCAGGCTGATTTCTAGTCATGCTCAGCTTTGTCCCTGCATCCCACCAGACAGGAAGCTGCTGCCAGACAAACCGTCAAAGTCACAGGAAGTCAAAGGAAGTCACAGGAAGTCAGTGGTTTGGGGTATGTCGCTGCTATGAAGAGTTTTGGGGGTTTTTTTTGTATAATCTGATGATTTGGTGCTTTTCAGTCAGTGACATCTCCTTCCTTGTGATGATTTAGTTGCAACCAGGGACGCTAACTACGCCCTTCATTTTCAGACACAAGGGCAGGGCGATATCCAAACCACTGGAACCTTCTACACAGGCATTTTTCTCACCTCTTCAAAGGCCCGAGAGAGTAATGAGGGGGTTTTGCGGGGGGTGGGTGGTGGCTCTGGTAAATATAGGGCCCTGCGATGGTGAGGAGTGAGGTCTGAAGGAGGCTTCACATTCACAGCAGGCCGTAATAAAAGAGAGCGGCTCTTTTTTTTCAGAGCAGGGAAGGGTGAGGCGCACTTAATTAAGACAGAGATGCTTTAACCGCCAGTGAAAACACACGGCTGAAAAAAGAAAAGTGGGGCGGCAGGCAGGGAGGCAGAGAGGGGAAATTTTAGACTGAGGATTGGATAACACTGGGTCTCTATTGTATGAGAGATCTTCCTTTGCTGTTCAGCACTTTCCACTTCTATCCTGTTTTAGACAAGTGATAGGAGGCTGGAAAAAGAGACGAAAACCAGCACAGAGACACTAAAATCCTCAACAGGGATTCAAAAATCTCACCTCAAAAGTAAAAAGAGAGAGACACAGTTTTCAATGACAAATCGTGACATTAAAATCTCAACGAGGAATAAACAACACAAATCCCTTCAGATATCAAAGTTCTGCAGCTGACACCGAAGCTCTTTGGAGATGAGCTTTCCAGGTAAACACCTCAATGAGTAAACACCTCAGAAAAAAGCCGCAGTGAAAGAGATGAATTTAGTTTGGCTTTGGCTGGGGTTTTAAGTCAAAATCTTGCAGAACATCAAAATAGACTCAGTACGACACCTTACAGAGGCAACTTCACAACACAACTGTGACCTCTTCTCTCCCGGTTTTGCTCAGGATATCCGCCGATAGCAGTTTCTGATCCATATTGTGTGGAACTCATTGGGGTAAATCTTATGTAAGTGAACATGAAGCCAAGTATTGGTGGCTTTTCCAATTGATCCACCCCCCGCCCCATTTAACCATAACATTCCAGAAGTCTATTAATCAAATAAAGTGGCCTTTTAATCTGTGAACTTAAAATTAATTCTTACTTAGGAAAGTTTTTGTATGACTGCTTGTGTCTAGAAAACATTTGAAAATCCTTTGTTTTGCCGTTACTCACAGGTATTTAAAATATCAAAGTAATGCCCAGACAGAAACCTGGTGAAATAGGAGGAAAGACAAGGTAAAGGTCAATTGAATTCATCATCCGCATGACACCCAACCAGACACTTGGTGTCAAAGTCCCTCCACTTTTCCTCCAACAACATGAGATCATCAGGCTCAAATATTGGTAGAACCGTTTCTTCTGTTCAGCATGAGCCAAAAAAACGATTCCACAGCTGTAAGTCAGCCTCTTTATTTTTATTTTTAAATGTAGAGGACAGTGCTGACTCTGTTGGAGCTCTGAGTGAACCAACACAAAGAGGGTTTTCTGCACGACGGTCCTTGTGACAACCATTACGAAAGGTCGCCATATAGACGCCAAATGTCACTGTGATAATGGTGTGCGAGTTCTCTCTTCCAAGCGCCGCCACATACCAACACGTCAACAAAAATAGATTTAAATAAACAACTCATTACCGGCATTCAGCCTTCCTAATTTATCTCCAAATTGGCATCTGTAATTTCCACTGAAAATATACCTAACACTTTATGATGTTTTAATTCAAAAAGCTCCTGCCAGCATCATGTCCTACGTGTCAACCGGCAAACACAACAACCTGTACAGCTGCGTCAACCTCAGCCACAATGGCCTCTTTTCTGTCGCCACTTTTCTGTCTCCGGCACAGAACAATGATGCCTCCACTCTCAATCACATCACATTCAGACAATATTACTACTTTTTGCTGGGGCTTAGCGCGGTGAAAAGGCCTTTGTAGGGCTTCAAAACAAAGAATTAGGACCACATATCTAACAGCCACAGTGAAAGCTATTCATAGCAGCGCCAGAGCACGGCGCAAAAAACAGTCCAGAGTTCAGATGTGTGGGTGAAAATGCTCCTTTAAAGCGCCATAGAGCTGCTACGCACAAAGCTATGGGATTATGGGGAATAAAGAGTAATTCAGTTAAAGCCTAAAGTCAACAGTAACTGCACAAACGCTGGCTCACTCCTGGGCGAGCTGTGCTGCTGAAGGAGAGAGGCTGATCTGGCTCAGATTAGCTGCTAGCATAGCGCTGCTGGTGGATGTAGAGCCATACATCCAAAACACCAACTGTGCCGCTAAAACCAGGCTACTGACTATTACACACCCTCTTTTGGATCTTTCTTTTTCTCAGTTTGTATATATTTAACTCTTTCCAAGTATAAAATAATGCATTTTTGGCCTCTATCCTAATGTAAGTAATAATAATTCTGATGTTACTGGCGAAAAATAGTTTCTGATACATCAACATACAACACAGATATATATGTTTTTTTCATGGCAATAGTGTGCAGCCTTCGTTTTCAGGTGACTAATATTTGGATGGAGGTTATTATAATTATAGTACATCGCCTGTTGACCTGGATTCAGCTCCACCCAACCTTTTCCTTCTGTCAACATCAGCTCACCACAACAGGCTGTTTGGCAGGTACAGTAGGTTGGTATGTGTGTGTACAACATAAGCATGAACACAATTAATTCGTGGTTCCCTTTTCCTTTCATAGATTATTCTAATATACGTGCAACAAGTTGTTTTGGTTTGTACTTGCAAACTCCCCGAACAAAAAGAAAAGACTTTTCTTCTTTTCTTCGAGCAAACATGGTCGCTTTTTTATTTATTTTTTTTTCCCCCTTCAAGACGTGAAGCCATGCGAGTTGTGATGCGCCACGCAGCAGCGGCAGCCCCTCCTCCCTCTCAACATACTGACCCACAATTCATCTCTGCTGCTGCACTCTATAAATAGACAGAGATTTAACCTACAGCGAGGGAGAGAGAGAGTGAGAAAGAGGGAGGCTGGGAAAGAATGAAAGAGCAGTGTAGTGAGATAAAGAGGGATGAGGGCAGAGGGAAAACATGAGCAGAGAAATCTTCGAGCTCCACTCTGAAAATATTGACGCTCACTCGTCTGATTTTGTCTTGGGTGATGTCGTTCCAGCAGATGTACCTCACATGTGACGGCAATATGAAGTGGCAGGGATGTTGAAAAAGGCCTGTGAGCGATCAACAGCTACAGGAAGTCACATCCATCTGTCCTCCAGACAAATTAGTTACAGAGCAGCTTTTTTGTGGCTTTTCTGCTTCATTAGGTGACTGCAGACAGACAGGAATTATGAGGGGGAAACGTCCTCTCTCTTATAAAAAGGGACAGTAAAAACTAGAAAGATCAAGCGCGGTGAAGAGGAAAGAGAGAGTTTGCATCAAGGTTAAATGATGCACAACACAAAGAGGGATTTAATAAGGCTGCCTGCATTTTCATTATTCATTGAGCTATTAAATAATAATTTTGATGAATCAATTTAAACTTGGAAAACGTCAGACTGACAAGTAGAAGAAAACCCTAAAGAATATTCCAGTTAATTTTCTCTATGGTCCCAGCCTGCACATGAACATCTGTCTGCACAAAACACAAGTGTTCACATGTGCACAAATACATGCAGGCAAACCTTACATATTTTTAATTGATTAAAGACTGAAACTAACAACTGACACGGGTGCATATCGTTTGAGATTTGATGGGAGTCCCATTGCTATACCTGTGGTACAAAACATCTTAATAAAACTTTGCAAATGTTAAATGTTGTCTAAACACCACAGTCCACAAGGGACTTTGTCTGAATAAAATCTTGGGTTTATGTATTGTGTATTTAAGCTGTCACTTTAAAAGAAGGGTGCAGGCACTATTAAGAAAGTTTTGAGATTCAATACCAGGACATAACAACTGATTACCAAAGATTTAATCAAAAAACGTTTGATGAGTCAAATAGGACAACACTGTTTTGTTGCACCAGTGATGACAGAACCTAAATCTTTGGTCAGATTCAAACGTAGGTCTGAAGTTGAACTGCAATCAGTTTGAACACCTGATTACTAAGCCATCTGACTGGAGCAGAGAGAGTTCATGCAGTTTGTTTCTGTTTATACCGACTACAAGAAATACTCAATGTCACAGTGTGAACATGGCCAGGGAAGAAGAAAAACACTTAGGCTCCTCTGTTCTGCTCTGTCTGATAATCCCCGCAGCCTGGCTCCTCTCATCTGACAACACAAACCCTCCAGCTCTCCAGCGCTGGAAAGCCTGGTATGATTTATTTAGCCAGCGAGGGGAGAGTTGGGATTACGACAGAGGAGGAGAAGACAGGAGAGTCGGAGAGAGGAACGACAGTACATCCTCCTCAGGTCCTCGGGTTTCCACTCAGGTGGGTTTGCACCACGCTTGCATCATCCTCCTTACATCTGCCTCTGGTTCATTTTTAACCTCAGGAATGATGTCACCCTCTCGCCCTCTATGCGCTCGCCTCTACCCACTGCATGGCGTGACAGCGGGACAGCGCGGCTGGCAGAGACACAGGCCCTACTGTAACCATCATGTCCGACAGCAAACGCCCTCCCTGCCGAAGGGAGCTTGATCCAGACAGGGAGCCCCAGACTGGCTGAGTCATTGTGAGTGTAGACGCGGGGGGG
>NW_019524959.1:578769-582755 GCF_002814215.2 Seriola lalandi dorsalis | reverse complement strand
GGGGGTGGGGATCCAGAAATGTTGCTTTGAAGCGACTTAAAATATCAAGTGCAGATATTCATTCACCAAATAACAAGATTTTAAATCCCCCTCATAAATGTATTTTTTGGCTTATGGAAATTACCCCAAGGACCCCTGAACTGACACAAATTAGACCCTCGTCCGATGAGATTTTTGCTTTTAGATGTTTTATTACAGAAAGTGTTTGAAACTCAAGACAACAATAGTCACACATTCTCTCTTTGTGTTACTTATGGATGGAAATATAGTGAAAATAAATGATTACCCGTTTGCTGGGAACCACTGATTTAAAGCCCCCTTTGCCCCAAAATCAGGGTTGATTCAAAGAACTTTATTGAAATCCCTTTAGCTCCGTTCATACATCCAGGTGCGAACGATGGCATCCTGACACAAGTAAAACTAAAGAAATAAGGCAGGAACTGACGGTTATTTCCTTAATCGATTAATCTCTTAATTATTGAACAATTGAAGTACAGATTTACGCCACATGTCCGATTGTGTGTACACGGATATGTAAAGCAGAATTTCTGTGAAGCTCATAGGACCAAATGCTAAAATACAACAGAGTCAACGTTTACGATCCGGTTGAGACAAAAGGTCACGCAACACAGGACACGCACTGCAGGTCACACCATCGAAACCTATCGACCCAAAACGAGACAGAAAGAAAAAGTACGGCATCGCTTTGCCATTAACGGCTCCACTGAGAGAGTTAACCTTTTCCTGTCCGAGGCCTGCAGAGCTCGTCAGCTGAGGAGCCAAAAATAACCAGCAATCCCAGCATGCCTCACAAGTTACCATGGGATCAAACAACAGGGGGAGTAGGGTGGACACCGAGGTTTTGTTTAAATCACATGGTGCAGGAGGAAGAGGAGGGGTCATGGCCGTTAGAGACAGTCGGAGAAAGAGGGAGCGAGGGCGATTACAGAGTGATTTCACTGCAGAGCAATGTCGTGATGATAAAAGATGAACAATAAGCCCTTTGGCTTGACAGAGATGATTGACTGAGAGATTTATAGTGGGAGTGAATCAGTGTGTGTGTGTGTGTGTGTGTATGTGTAGAGAGTTTTATGACTAGGCAGATCCAGGTCTTTTATTTTGTCCTTTACAGTGTTGTCACAGAGCCAGACTTCCATGGATGCTTTCGCTGCTTGTAAATATGCACACACACACACACACACACACACACCCACACACGTACTAAAGACAAGCACACACACAAACACACACACTCACACACACACAATCTTTCCCTTGTAGTCATGTCAAGTCAAGTTGAGTTTATTTAGAGAGCCAAAAATCACAAGTTTGTCTCTGAGGGATTTACAATCTGTACAACGCACAACACCCCCTGTCCTTAGACACTCAAACAACAAAACTCCACACAGAAAACAGTCAAATCAGTCTTGCTTTTGTTTTCCCCCTAATCTGTAGAAATAGCAGACACAAACTCATCGACAGTCGTAGTCATGAATCAGTAAGGTGCCGCCTTGCATAACAAAAAGCCCTCAGATGTTCAGTGGGTCGTTGCTGTGAGTGTTTATTTGTTTTTTTATGACTTTCCTGACTGTGACGGACCCCTGAGCTCTGTGCAGCCGCCAGTCAGAAGTAGGACAAGTTACAGTATGTGGGACAAAGTACGTACACACACACACACACACACACACACACACACACACAGGAGCCCTCAACACCGAGCAAGCACCCGTCATCAATGCTGATCTCTCCGCCATGGAGAGACAGGTGCAAACAGACAAGAGGTCAGACGAGGAGAGGTCTTCAAACACCAGGAAATTGGAGCCAGAAATGTAAACGAAATGGGACTGTCACGATACAAGATGGACTTATTAATTTATCATCCAACAGATCAATGTTTCCTGGACATAAAGCAGCTGTTTTAATGGAGGTTTTATTGTAAGACATACATATAATTTAAATCATTTAATCATTTAAATCTTTTGACTTGAATGGAGTTATTTTTGGTCAGTTTTATTTTTTGTTGAAAATCAAACCATTTTTAGCGTCTAAGTGCTTTTTAACAGGCCAGTGCTGCCTAATACAGCGGCCCATGCCAGTTAGGAAAACATATAATCATTAATGCATCTCTGTGAATCAGAGTTACTCCTCTCAGAGACGAACTCTGCAGCACAACAAATACTTTTTTAAATTGAAGCTCAAGAAAAACTCCCAAATATGCAGTACTGCCACGAATGAGCAATCCATCAAGACAGATCTATGAGGGGTCAAAGTTATTTCCAAAGGGCACTGAACACACAATCACACACACTCTCACTATTCAGCTGAGGAGGTGATATTCCCCTGCAGGGTCACATTACTCCACAAGAGAGTTATTTTACTCTTTTTTACACACCATACCCTCCCCTTATATTGCTTTTCTTTATGCTGCAGGTCGTCCGAATGCATAATAATAGTATGAATATCACACACACTATCAACACACTGACTGTATCCCAGTTTCATACTCTTATCCTGATACAGAAATGTAATTTCAAGTGTTTTCAGGAGTGTCAATAATCAAAATATTTCCAGTGTCGTATGACGGCATTTTAAAAGTGTAAATACGTCTGGTGTAAATGTGCTACATACTTCATATATGCAGTGTGTTGCTGGGACACTTGTTATCCACACTCACAGGTGTAGCAGCCAGTGTTATCCACAGACATGCCCGGGCTTGTTCTTGAGGTTGGTGGCATGTCAGTGAGGTTTAAAGAGACAGAAAAGAGCTGGTCATGGATCAAGTGTTTCCAAGTAGCTGGAGCAGACTTTTTCCACAGTTCACTGATTATCGAAAAGCCTCAAGCAGCCTTTCCTTCAGTGCTTTTTTTTTTCTTTCTTTTTAATTTAAGTTGCAACTTCACCTGCAGCTACACAGGTGATGCGCTGATGCAAAGGGGGAAAAAAAAGGAAAAAAGGCAGGGTTTGTAATAAGTTCCTGCTGTTTTGTGACAGATGAGCAAGGCAGAAGCTTTTTAGAAAACAATGGGTCTCTGTCTGCCGGGGAAATAATATCTTTCAGCTCTCTTTTTCATTATGATACATGAAGCTGGAGCTAACTGATACAGAGGAGGTGGACGGTTCAGAGATTTACCTTGAAGGTAGACAAGGTGATCAGTTGAGCAGCAGAAACATCCACAACACACAGGCTTCTATTATGTTTGTTTAAGAAAGTTCCTGCACGAGCCACATGATGCTAACAGACGTCTCAAACAGCACCTTCACAGCATCGCTGAGCTTTAGTGGTTTGAAAGTCACGAGCCTAACTGCAGGATCGGGATTAAGCCCGATCCGGTCATTTTTCAATGGATGGGTGTCGGGTATATGAAGCCCGATCCAGTTCCAGTCCGTTGTTAGTTTGTGTGGTTTCAGTCCAGTCTTTTTTCAGCTGAAGTACCAAAAGCAATGTTTTTTAGCGTGTGAACCACAAAGTACATAAAACAGATGAACCACAAATAGTTGTTCTAAAATATGAAAAGGTAAAAAGCTGTTATTTAAACCTAAATATTTTTTGTTTACATTGACATTGAGAAAGATTCAAATCCTGTCTAGCCACACAGTATTCCTCTCTCCTTAGATAAAGTACTACAGGACACTACAGAAAATATCAAAGGAAATCATCCAAATACATATTTAAATTGTTTTTCATGTGAGCCTGTGTAACTGTAAAACACCATCAAATGTTTAGGGTTATATAGAAAAATCAGTTTTTACACAGACATAAATATTAGATTTGCTGTGCCACACTCAATATCAGGAGGGTATTGGTCAAAAACATGATTGGAACTTCCCTGATTATTGCCTTGTTCGAACAATTGATCCACATCTCTGTACATCACAGCTTATTTTGCCAGATCCCCTCCTTTCATCAAGCACAGTGTTGCACTACTAAACACTTTCCAAACCAGTCTCCAAGGCAACCTGCTGAACAGAGGATGGGTGGGTGGGCC
>NW_019524959.1:455734-578749 GCF_002814215.2 Seriola lalandi dorsalis | reverse complement strand
GGGGGGTGTACAGGCTGGTAGGAAAACTGCAGTAGGAGGGCAGAAGTGCCAGATCTGACACTACAATAACCCGTGTACCAGCTGCTGTCAACCTGCCCGGGGCAGAGCAACGAGCGTCCAACAGCCACACAACAACAAAGAGTGCAACAACTAGTTCGTCTATTGTTTTTAAGTATTTTTGAGACAAGAGATGGAAAACAACAACAAAGGTCCCCACTTGGACTTCTACCAGGAACACTGAGAATCATGGTTGGCTTTCCAGATCCCTGACCCACCTCGGTGTTTGAAGTTTCTTTCTCAATACCTTTCTTTATGGAATGTAATTACTCTAGGAAATCAAAGATTAAAGAATATGTACACAAGGTTGCCAGTTTTCAACTCTTGACCGTTTCCAATAATCGATGCTACGGAAACACTTTGTTTGACTGGAAAAGTACTCAGTTTTAATAACCAGCATTATAGTTCAATTGAACATTTTGTGCAGCTAGGCTAACATTTTCCCTCTGGGCCACACTGGACCCATCAGAGACTAAACTGATTTCGATCTTCGACTGTGACTCAGAGGGCAAAATGAGGAAAATTAAAAATAAATAAATAAATAAATTTCAGGCTGTTCCTTTAACAATTCAAACTCAGCTGCAGCAGCTTCTCCCTCCCTGCACGAGCAACTTCTGAGGTGCGTTTGATTTTCTGTATCTGCCTGGTAACACAGAAGGCCTCAGAGTCGAGACGGCGTCGCCTGCGTTCGTGAGGTTTTTCCGTATGTGTCAGCACAGTCAGATGAAAACCTTGTATCTTCACATTAGATTATTTTCACTTTATCTGAAGGACTGTGCGTCTCTCTTCAGCTCAGATTAACGTCTCATCTTATTAAAGCCTTTAAAACCCACAACATCAGGGGAAGCAGTGTCATCAACATGAATCCAAAAAATAAAACAGTTGATATTTGTAACTCCTGATGTAATGATAGGAATAATCTGACAGAAATGAACATTAAAAATTAATTCACTTGGCCACTGTATCGTTACCCAACTATTGCAGAGGATTCATTTACATCTAGCTGTAACTGTCTGTCTCTTGACTGCAGCCTATATGTGTTTTCAAACCCTTCAGTGCTCATGGGAGTTTGCACAGAGTCTGCCCGGCTACAGGAGGAAGTGCTTTCAGAAACTCTGGCCCAATCACAGGCCTGGGTTCTGGTCAGCTGGCTGAGGCTCATCCCTGTGGTCCAACCACACGGCAGGGTTTGTGGTCAGGTGACAGCTCAGACCGGCTCGCTGTGTTTTGAAGCAGATGAAAACAAAAGCAAATGAGGCTGTCAGTCGTCCCAGCCAGCTGCCTCTCGCTGTGTGCACGGCTGAAAGAAGCTACAGAACTCCATGAAAGAAAAACAGGATTTATTATCACTGCGGCAACAAGTGTGTGTGTGTGTGTGTGTGTGTGTGTGTGTGTAATAATGAGAGAGGGCTTGACAGTGAATGAAAGGAACAATAACAAGCAAAGTTCGGATTTATACTTTGAGTTCTATTAACATTTCTTAGAGGAAAAAGAAAAAAGAAAAATAAGCGACCTCTACTATAATATAGAAATAATTAGTCAATTTAGTTATTTATCAAGAATAAATTCCAATCATTCCATGTATAGGTAAGGATTTCCTATTTTTCTGCACGCTGTGGGGTAGTAGAGAGAATTCATTTAGTTTCTGGACTGCTGGTCAGATAAAACTAACAATTTGAAGATATTTATTTGGGATTTAATGAATTGTGGGGGCAACTTTCACTATTTTCTGACAAATTATAGGTCATACAGTAAATCAGCTATATGTGAAGATACTCATTATTAATCAATAATGAAAAAAAACAGCCTTGCTGAGTTGAGCTGAATCTGTTAACATCCAGTGTGTACTGTCAACGTGGCTCAGTCAAACCTCAAAGTTTATGATAATAAAAACAAACTCTCTATAAAAAAACTGACGATTCAAATAGTCACATGAAAATTTGTTGTGTCAAAAAGACAAACCTCATCATCTTGTTCTGGGATGTGTAGTTCTGTGTTTCTATGCTCGGGCCTAAAATGCCCATCAGCGCCAAATGATGTCAATCAGATCAACGGACAAGTAAATTACAATTTTGAAAATCTTTTAATCGTGTGGGTCGGTTATCAAGACAGATACTCCAGACATTTGGAATGGGTTCAGCCTCTCAAACATGAGGGTTCTGAAACGGGTAAGTGTCAGTTCGAAACAAAACAATCTGACGGTGTCACCTCGGACTCAGTGCCACTGGGGACATTTTGTTTGTTATGAAAGCTCAGTCCTGCAACAAGATTAGTGTAAGTCTGGTTTAAGTCTGGAGTCTCAGATCGATACCGGACCATTCACCAAACACTCACATGGTGACATAGCTGGCTGCCCTCCGTGCACGTTCTCACAACTTGATAAAAACTTTTCATGATTTTACATTAAAAAAAAATAAAAAATAAAAAAATTAAGCATGACTCTGCAACTGCACGACCTATTTTTCACTTTAAATCTGCCCAGATACTGACACTGATACGGATCCTGATCTGGGGCGATTGCTGGAGGAAATATGACAACATTTCCAGGACCACGTGTTTTTTCACTTTGAGGGATGAATGAGTGATGCAGATGTATCACAGCCGCACTGACCGAACAGTTTATCACAGATTTGAACTACAACACAAACTTCTCCCTCAGTTCAACAATACGCTCTCCAAGACATCGCTTAAGCTTGTACCCAGGACACACAGCCCCCCCCCCCCCCCCCCCCCGAGAGGAGCTTTGTTTTCCCTATCCAGATGGCCGCCATACAGTAACGCCCCCCCAACACCACACACACACACACACACACACACACACTCACTCACACACACTCACACTGAGTCCATCATGTCCACCTGTTAAAACCAGAGAAGCTCAGACAGGCCAACAACTGTCATTAAGAACATGGGCCAGACGCTGAGAGTTAGCCGGTGTGTGTGTGTGTGTGTGTGTGTGTCCAGGGGGAGGGGCTACAATAAGACAACAGGAGGAACAGTGGGTCGTGCCTTTATCTGGCGGGCCAGTTAGTCCACTTCTTGTTCAGTCACACTAGCCAGAGCCAGACTCACTGGCCGAGGTCCAGACACAGATTTGTCTGAACCCCTGGAAAAGAAATAATTTCCTCTCCGAACAGGATCTCGATCTCAAAAACAATTCTATAACCTGAGGCTCATCATTCAGTCCCCATTCAAACTACTCACAGGGTCATTAATCTCCTTTATCATACTGTGTTGGATTCAACAAAGCGTTTTTTAGCCAACTGTTTTAACTATGAACTCTGCAAACTGAGCAGCTCAGCCAAACACTGAGAAAACGTTCATCATGCAGCCTGAGGACTGTCGATACTCGTAGTCGTTTCTGTTTTTTTAAATATCACAGGATAATTTCATGCAAGGTAATTGTTGGTCAAAAATAAGGAGAACAGTTTAATTGAGTAAAGGTGACAGAGTTTTGTATTACAAACCTTATGCTTGCACTGGTGTTGTGCCAGATTCAGGTTATTACTTGCATAAATTGTATATGAAACATATTTTAAACCCTATAACAGACACTAACACGCAGAGATCTGCTACCAAAAGCATTGTGACATATAATAATAGTTACTGATACTCATGAGGTCACAGTGACATTAACCTTTGACCTTTAACCATCAAAATCTAATCAGTTCATACTTGAGTCCAAGTGAAGCTTTCCTCAAGATGTTACTGAGATAATCGCGATCACGGGACGGACAGACGGACAATCTGAAAAACATATTGCCTGTGGTAAAGAAAAGCAAGTTGGGTTGTTTGGAAACATCATCCCTGCCGATTGCATTTTCACGTGAGTAAACGTGCACACATGGCCATCTAAAGGCCCCCCCCACACACACACGCACGCACACACACACACACACACACACACACACACACACACTCCCAACTCAGAGCAGGTGGCGGCCATTTTGGTTCTTAACAGAGAAGCATTCAGTGGGTTTTATCAGGCAGGAGCAGGTCACAGATAACAGCATGAAGGGGCTGTTGTATGAAATGCTCCCTAGTGCTGCGGAAAATCAATAAGGGTGGAGTCCTGAGAAGAAACAGAGGGAGAGAGAGAGAGGGAGAGAGAGAGGGAGGCATGAACCCCATCTAGAAACACTGGACACGTGTGACTGATGCTCTGACCTTGGAAATATGTGTGTGTACTCAAGACTCTTGCCCATTTAGCTGAGCTCAAATCCAAGGATGGGGGAAAAAAAAACAACTTAATGAGTAAAGCTATTGGTGAAATCGTCTTGCTACACATTGTGAGAAAACTATTACAAATCACTACAAAAATACTAAAGTCCAGACTCAGCACTACTCCAGCTGACATGTTTTCAACTTTGAACGGAGATACTTCTTCAAAGCAGCAGCTGCAGCAGCTACGAAGTCTTACTGTACATGTCCTTACTTATCAAATTCCTGTAGTTCCTGCTTTATTACTTTGGTGTGCAGCTTTAACTGGAAGACTGGATTCACTGATTGCCATCTGGTTTAAAGCGCAAGTGCCCCCAGATGACAAACAATGAGCCACATAAAATAAAAAAAAAACATCTTGAGGACTTTCCTCCTTTTTGTTTTTGTTGGTTTTCTGTTTTTTACCATGGTTAAAATGCTATGCTAACGAGACAAGCTTATAATCTGAGATAACGAGTGTTACTCTTCTAGATATTTGTATAATAGACCAATTAAAAAGGAACAGTTTGTAGGATTTAGTGGCATTTGGCAGTGAGGATGAAGACTGCAACCGACTGAATACCCCTCCCCTCACTCTCGTCTTCCAGGTGCGTAGGAGAACGTACAGAGGCAAGCGTTTGGTTTGTCTGTTCTGGGCTAACATGGCAGTAAAACATGGCGGGCTCTGAGGAAGAGAACCTGCTCCCTTTGTAGATATGAAGCTAAGCTAATGAAAACACGATTCTTATTCTCAGGTGATTACAAACTAATGAATATTATATACCATCTCTGCCAAAGGATCCCCCAAAATGTCGTAACGCTTTGGTGTTGTTATGTGGTGTCAGCTCTTTAACATCAGATGGATCTGCTCTCTCTTATTTTGCAGGATGATCCATTTTCCTGAAACTGACTGAAGTTTTCCTGCTGCTTCTCCATCTGGACTTCAGTTTTGGTCACATGGACGTCGAGTATTTAGAGGTTGTGGCTCGTCAGCAGTTACAGTATCATGATTGATCTAACACACGGAAAACGTTGAGCAAGCTGAAACAAAAACAAAAGAAAAATCACCCAGCTGTAGCTAACAAGCTGGATTTGAGAAACTTGAATTGTTGTCTATCGGCACGTCTGCTGGCGAGTGAGACTGCGGCAGAGGAGCGAAGAGCAAACACAAAGGGATGTCTGTCCGTAATAGGAGACGTAATCAACCGAATAAACTACTAATCGCCTTCCGTCTAAGTCAGACAACAGCCTCTTCACACAGAGAAACAACTCCACAACCCCTCGACTTCCAAATTACATTTCAGGCATTTAGCCGACACTCTTATCTGTGAAGTTGTACAATAAAAACCACTGAAGCTCAAAGTTATAACCAAGGGAGGCAGCTCCATGAGAATTAGGTGGATGTTTCTGAAGCAGAGTGGGAATCAAACCTATAAGCCTGGCAGAGTTAAGGCCCTTTTTTCATTTGTTGTTTATATATAAGACAAGATGAGGATCGAGAAGAGGACAAAGAGAGGGGAGGATGTAAAAGAAGAGGAAGAGGAAGGAAAAAAGAGGAAGCAGAAATCAGTGGACGGGCAGGCCGGGATATTAAACTGAAATTTTAAGACCGACATCACTCTTCTGGGAAAAGAGTTTAATTTTTAACTATTAAAAGTTAATTTTAATATTTTAATACGCTGGCTGGAATCTACCGCTCCTCGCAGCAGATGTGAGGATGATTAGTGCGACTAATCTTAAATATTTTGCTCTGATTAGTCTGTGGGCTTTTGGGCAGTTTGGAAAACAAAATAATAACCTTACTTTGAAAAACATACAAAACATGTTTTCTACAAAATAATAGCATAAAATTCGCAAAAGTGTGATTTCAGTCAGGAACTATGATGAGAGAGTAAGTGGAAAATATTATGAATCTGATCAGACATTAAATCTCAGCACATGTTTGGGTCTTGCAGCTACAGTTTGTTAGAAAATACACTCAAATATTTCCTCTTTTGTTTCTTGTTCCTTGGAGAAAATGTCTCAGCAACACCTTACACAACAGACACAGAGAAACCGTTAACACTCCCGGTCTCTTCAGCATCACCACCTCAGCGCTACGACAACAAACCATCTGTTTGCACTGTCTGCATGCATCCACCGCTCCACCCAACACCACATTAACACTCACTGTAGATGAGAGTATTATATAACAACCTTCACAGACGCCAGCAGACACAAAACCAAAACAATAAAAAATAAAAAAAGGGGGTCATTTGTTAATTATGAAGGGTTTTTATAGAGAAGTGTGAGTGGAACAAGCGTGTGGATTTACACTTCAGTTCTGAGGCATTTATCTGAGCCTCAGAGAAATCTTACGACGTCACAGACCTCAAGGTTACATCTTCATCTTGTTCGGTATTTTTGTTTAATAAGTGATTAATTATCAAAATTGCTGCCAACTACTTCCTGTCATTCAACTCACGGATTAATTGTCCATAAACATAAATAGCCAAGTGGAGTTTATCTTCTTATTGAACACTACATACAGTAAGTGACGTGACAAAAATATCTAATTTCATTTCCAACATTATATGATGTAAACACAAGGCGAGTTGTGAGCATGAACACCTTGAGATAATGCAGGAACGCTCCCAAGTCATAACAATGGTAAGTTTATAAAAGGGTAAAGTAGTGTTTTTTAAGGCATCATAGAAATCTGAGTAACTACATCTAAACAAATGTTTAATTGCTTGATAATTGAAGCGAGTAAATGATTTTAATATGTCTTGTTTTTCATCCTCATCGCTCCCTCCTTTTCCTCTCAGCGTGTGCTGTCTCATGCTGAGGGATTATAGCCGACATGTGCCTCCCATCAAACCCCCCACCCTCAGACTCCTCCTCATCCCCGAGAGGCACGTGACCAGGGTCGAGGAGGAGGGATGCTCAGGAGCCACGACCTTCCTCCTCAGCTCTGCACTACCTCCTTCTCTTGAACCCATCCCTCGTTCCCAAAGCGCTTCTCCTCCACTGCTTGATCCCAACACCTCTGGCCTCTTTCTCCTCTCATGGACACATCCTGCATTCCACATCGGGGATGGGCTTTAAATGGCTGGAGAAGATTTTTTTCCCATCCTCAGCCAGGTTCAGGACTGGGTCTGAGCCGCTGGGTGGGCTGACAGAGGAGGAAAAAGGGAAACAGAGACCTCTTCTTCTGCGTTTAACGGTGCGTCTCAGCAGCTGAGAAAGCCAAGGCTCTTACTCTGAACTTTCAGCATCGTGATCTTTGTCACAGCCTGTCTGTGCTCTCGCTCACTCTGCTGCTCACCAGCTAATAAAGCATAAATCCAGAGAATACGGGCGGTGTGACTGTGATGAAATGTGTGTTGTACCTGCAGCACGGCAGCAGGGGAAACAAAGTGTCAAACCACATGACGGTGACAAAGTGATAAGTAAGACAAGATGTGGGAGTCCTCAGTTAATAGACCCCTCACTCTCACAGCCTTCATTTCTATAGGTTAGGAGTTTGTGATGAATGCAGCAGTGAGACAATCAATTTGTTAATTACCATAAAATTAAATGACAACTATTTTGATAAACAATTAATCATTTGACTTAATTATGAAGCAAAACATGCCAAATGTTCTCTGGTTCCAGCTTCTCCAGGTCGGACAAAACCAATTGTGATGAACCTTTTTTATATATATATATTTTACATTTTGCAAAATTATTAATTATTTATCAAATCAAATCAAATCAATTAATAATTTTAATAATATATTAATATTACATATATTATCAATTAAATGATTATTGGCTATTAAACTAAAATTGCCACTTCGCGGTTGTATGCTTCTACCAACCAGTCAGTCTCCCCTTCTGTTCCTGAGTAACAGTGCTGAATAATAATTATGATGTCACAGTGACGCTGACCATTGATCGGTTGGATATAAAATCTCATAATTTTATCCTGTTAGACATGTGTGTTAAATTGTGTCATGATTAGCGCATGAATTCTTTTTGAAGAGTCCTTGAGTGGACATTGGCACCAAATTTGAGGAAATTCCCTCAAGGCGTTCCTGAGATAAGTTCATGAGAACGGGACAGACGGACGGAGGAATCAAAAATCATTATCATCAGACATGATTATAACTGCTGGAAATCAGTGTTCAGTGCTCAGGGGAACACAACAAAAATCAGAAGTATAAAGAGAGGGCATTGAGTGAGCACAAACCCTGCCAGAGGCAGAGGCTCAGTCTCCACCCAAGATAAAGGTGTTTCTCTTGATCTTTCGCCAGCTGTGTGAGAAAATGGGATAATAAATGCCAATAAATAACATCTGTGACAGAAATATGTCAAAAAGCCAACAAATGTGAAACGAGAAACAGAGATCCTGCTCCTGATGTATGAACGTATCCACAGAGAATCACCACCAGCAGCAGCAGCACAGTCCCTGCATCAGTCCACAAAGTGAGCATCAAAGAACATGACCCAGATACTGTCTGAGGCTGTGACTTATTTTTAGCTTAACTGTAGCTAGCAGGCAGAGCTGGTCACCGCGAACAGACTCATTAACAATGGTACGAAGAATTTCAAATGTATTCAAGTAAAAAAAAAAAAAAAAAATTCATTATAACTTCTATAATTATTCTATGATTTCACGTGCGCTTGTATGCAATATTACATTCAAAGTATAATCTCTGCTGCTGTAATCATAACAGGTAATTATGGAGATGCACTGGCAGCTCTTTCACTTCATATGCCCTTTGTCTGCAGATATCATTTTTACTAAAACTGAAAGTTTCTCAGCTCAGTTAGACTAATAAACAGGCTTAATAATTATCTAGTAAAGTCATCAAAATAAGCAACAACTGAGCATTTGGATTTCTAGCAATTAATCCTCTGAGTGCTAAAAACAGTCAAGGTTCTTTATGCTTTCAGGGACATTAATTAAACAGGTCCCATATTTTACACTTCTCCTGTGTTTTATTTGAAGTGTTGATCGATAAGAAGATACATTTGTGGTTTTAAGAACCAAAAACTATCTCAATGTAGTTTTTCATCTCCTCTCTCAGGTTTCTCTCTGGAGCTCCAGTAACAACAGGTCGGTGAGCCAATCAGAAGAGAGGAGGTTCTGAGCCTCTCCTTTCCGATTGGCTGACTGTTTTCTGAGTGATCGAATAAAAATATAGCAGATTTCAGGTAAAACACTCACAGAAAGCAAATCCTGCAAGGTTGGAAAGTGGGTCCAGGTGGGTGGGGCTTGGGGCATGGCTGAGAGCGATGACTGTTTTGTTGTGACATCACAAAGTTACAAAAGTGTTTTAAGGCTCAGTTTGTGGTGATTTGTTTGTACCGAGCGCTTTGATACTTTCACAGTATTAATACAGAACCTAGACCTGATCTATAATCAAACATCACATGGAAGTCTCACTTCATACAATATGGGACCTTTAATGCTGTAGTAATAAAAAAAACAGCTTGCACTGTGAGGGCATGTCGTGGTATACAAACCAGTTTGAAGCTCAGCACTGATCAAATTTGAAATGTTTCCAACATCTAGCATTCACAGCTGAAAATTAATGCAGCCTGAAGAAATCACTTTGGGTTCTGGTGTTGCCATACTTGTGGTGGAACCTTCACACTGAAAAATTCAGTATTTGTTCATCAGCACTGAAAACAATGATTATGTGGAGCCATGGGTGGGAACACAAAGCAGCACAACCTCACCATCAAGAATCGTGACAAAGTCAAGTTCCTGTTGCTGCTATCGGTGGCAGAGCTTCCACTTCTTCTGTTTGGAAAGGTCACAGTAGATAACAGTAGTTCTGACTGTATTGAAAAGTTCCCAGTGGAGACGCGGCCTACTTTACTGCTGCTGCTGCTGCTGCTGTTGGTTGTGGCCGCTCTTCACTTCCTGTGCCGTGAAAGGTCACAGCAAACACGACTAACATTCCAGTTTGAATAGCCGGAAGGTCGGTGAGCCAGCTTTGCATGAGTCTATTCCTTCTGACAGCTTTGTAGTTCCTCCACTTTACAGAGTCGGGACTGGCCTATAAATAGCTCCCCATAGAACTGGAAATAGTAGAAACTAATAGAAAATTAAGCACTTTTTACTTTTACTTTTTTATTAGGTGTTTTTAAAATTTAGTTGACCAACTGATCAGTTCATCAACATTAAATTAAACAACTGACAATCGATTAAAAGTCATTTATCAAACAAAAAGTGCCAATATTTAATTGGCTTCCGCTTCTAAAATACAACGATTTGCTGCTTTTTTATGTTTTATATGATTGTAAATGGAATATTTTGGGGTTTTGTTGTTCTGACACTGTTATGGGATCTTTCAGTCTTATTTTGGCAAGTTTGTCGATAAAATGTCAAATAATGATTTAGTGATGCAATCATCAGTTGCAGCCATAATTTAGACCATCATGGGACATGTTTGACTAATTATATTTTTTCAGTGTTTGCAGCTCTTGTAAACTGGACACAGGCACATATTAGTTTAAAAATAAATAAGACATAATTTGTTTATTTATTAATAAAATAAGCAAAGAAAAATCAAATGTTATTGCAGGACTGACAGACTTTTCTGTAACTGTGGCCACCAGTTTTAGTATTTACTGTTCCACATCCAATATTTAATGTAAGGCCAGTATTGTCCTGACAGACCAGATTTGTTAACCCGCTGAAACTTCACTAGAATGCGTATGCTTTGGCTCCAGAAGCAGATTTACACGAGGATAAAGAGAGTTAGAAAACCTCCTCTCGTGTGCACTTAGATATGGATGCATCTGACAGATCTGCCATGCGTTCATTGAAGTGCTGCGGTGCATTTCCTGGGGGACTTGCAGTGATGGTGCTCTGCTCTACTGATGACAGGCTGCTGGTGGAGAGCCACACCCAGCTTCACTTTAACAGCAACAGAAAAAAAACACAAGCATCCTTCCCGTTATAAAGTCAGGACGAAGAGAAGCAGAGGAAATGAAACTGCTTTGAATTGCTGTTCTTTATCTGTTTTATCTGTTTTTATGTTACAAGCCTCTCAGTAATGCAAATAATCATCAGTTGCAATCCTACAAAAAGACATAAATGTCTCCTGCCCGCAGCTGATACAGAAAATGCTGCTGCGTGTCAGTTAATCAAATCTAAATGTTGTCATCACATCACACCTACTCTTCCATCTATTCACTGGCTTCCTGTCAACAAAAAAACTAAACAACTGTGTGTGTTTTGGACCAGCAGTATTCATATTGGCAGTTATTGGAGAATAACACAGGCGTGCAGCCTTCATCTACAGTGGACACTGGAGTTTCCCTGCTAAACTTCAGGAAGGCTTCAGAGAAATCCTCCAGGTTAGGGAGCTAACATTACAATATAGTGCATCAGAGCTGAGCAGATATTCCACATCTGATCTTGAGGGTGGGTTGTCCTAATACAGTTAAAGAAAATTTGCCCACTTTGATAATATTTTGCAGATTTTATCTGTATTTATTTTAAATTAATTATTCATTAGAAAACAGTGATAAAGCTTTCAGTGGGATTTCAGTGCAAAGGTCTTGTGTCTCATGATTTAAACTGCTTTGCTTCTTGGATTTTGCTAGTACATGTAAGCAGTATATAAGTATTAGTTAAGAGTTAGGGTTGATCGATGGAAAATAAATCATCAACAATGTTCTTAATTAATAATTCAAATCTTTTTTGACTCATGTCAATGTGTAAATTGAGGATTTTGGGGTTTTTGGATTGTTGGTCGAGCTTAACCCTCAGAGTGATGGGTCTTATTTTACTATCACTAGACAATAATAATCATCAGATTAATTGCTAATGGAAATAATTATTAGTTTGACCCAAAAAGAGTTTGTACTAATATTCTGTATTCTTGGGCATGGAGACTTTACACAGTAATGGTTTTCACACTAATTATCTCCATCTCTACAATATCATTATCTGCATTGCATTTCTAAGTCGCCTATCGTGCCATCAGCAGAATTTAAAGTGTGTCAACTTGTCATTTTCCAAACTGCTGTGACATTTCATGTGGATACATGACAGAGCAACAGTAACGGGGCTGTGGTTTTCTAATCTAGCAATCACAGCAAAGCCACCAACTTCTCCTCACTGTGCTGATGACTTCCGCCGTTTCACTACTTCCTCATGAACATCAACTCGCTGTCTGCCAACACCCACAACAAGCAAGGCATCAAACAAAACTTCATCTTCCGTCGATTTAAGGAATTAAGAATAAGAAAAATCACAGTTTGGGTTGTTTGCTCAGTTTGGACATTTTGTAAACTTGAACGCAGCCCGTCTGAGTGAGGCTGAAACAATTACAGTTCTGGTTTGAAGGAGAGAAGCTCAGCAAGTCATAAATGGGTTAAACCATTTCCTCAGAGAGGGGGATTCCCAGCCCCACATGCTGAGTGTGGTCTCACCCCAGAGTTTTAAAAATTCCTTTTGCCTCTCATTTAATTTTCCCCCTTTTACCTCCCACTGATTAATGGAAACAGAAACACTGTGACCCCTGACCTCTTCACTCTTGGTTGCTGTTAATGAAGTTTAGGTTCATTTTGTTGTTCGTTTGCTTGGGTTTTTTTTTTCCTTGCAGTAATGTTCATGTTTCTTCTGTGTTGTTGTGTTCTTGATTAGTGTCTTCAATTAACTGCCTTGTTTTGTTTTTACTTCCTGCTTCGTTGTTAAACCAAACACAATTTTCCAGATTGTAGATATTATATTTCTTAATTAACTTTTTCATAGGGAAAATACACATTGAGATTCATTTAGATTAATTTCAACTGTCGCCAGAAGCATGTTTATTTTTAGGATGGAGTTTTGTTTTGTTTTTGTTTTTTACAGTGTGCGAACAACAGTTTGATGTTTGACATGTTTAAAGGTCCGATATGTACTTCTCATCTTTTCACAATGTGGAAATGCATCCAGGTTCTTCAGCATCCTTTTTTTTTTTTTTAGCAACTACACAAAAACACTTTGGTGATTAAAGGGCGAGTGCATCTCTCTCTTTTGTGGTTCCTCTTTTTTTTCTATGTCTCTCTACCTCTCGCTCTCTCTCTATCCCCAAACCTCCCTTCTTTTTCATTTTCCAACAGCTGTTGTCAGTGCACACAGCTGCAACAGGCCTCAGTCAGTCGCACACTGCAGCTATTCGCTAGCCCAACCAATCGCTAAGTGTTGATCAAGTGCACATGTGCAGATCTAAACATACACACATACATTTTTGAGTCAGATTGTTTGCAAGGCAGGCATTGCAGACAAGGGAAGGGAAAAAAAAAAAAAAAGTTCATCCACACTCACTCGCATGGCACACGTGGTTATGATTCACTGAATCCTGAGGAACTAAACTCAAAATGTCAAGGTTAATTTATGTTCCAGTGCATCTGAGCGTTTCCACAACCACTTGTCCCCCTGCTTTAATGAAACGTTTAGAGCCGCCATCATCCCCCCTCAAGCCACAAAAAAACACAAAATAAAGCAAACAAAAAAAAAAACTCAGATCAAATCAAGATGTGATTTCTGTGGTATTGTTTTCTCCCAACACAAAAAAAAAAAAAGAAAAAAGAAAAAGACCAAACACACCCAAACCGCCATCACTGTGCTTAATTATAAAAGGGACGTGTCTTTGTACACAGTGTGAGGTAACAGCTGAGCAGACGTTCACAGAGGCTCGCCTCAGGGCCGGCCTTAATGTCCATGACTCTAATATCTGATTCAAAGTGACACTCGTCTCAGCGGTGGAATCGCTCAGTGCTGCTGGTCACTTGTGTAATCTTCAGAGGCAAAGATACAGCGGACCTTCAGACTGTCTCCTGGACATCGACACCACTGTCGTACATATGGAAAATAAGCCTAGATACCAAGAGTTCAGGTGTATTTAATTCTGAATTAACTCTGATCATCATGTGACAGAAAGAGTTACTCTCCATGTATGAGTTTACAGCCGAGTGACGTCCAAACCCTGATGATTCAGTGTCAACATCTTACAACCTAATTTTGTTGCAGCGGCTCAGGTGAGTAAGATCCCCCCCTTCAGCTGTGCTTCCTCAGACTCCACTTAAAAGGCCTAAAATGGCTCCTCATATATACTTCATGATTTCCTGGAGGACAGCATACTTGTGTGTTAGTTACTTTAGGTTATGTTTACCATGAGCCTCGGCCTACAAACTGCAGAGCAAGAGCAAGAAGAGTAAAGCTCAAAATGTACCCTGTGCATATTGTCTGCACATGTGTAAGAGGGTCCACATGGACCTCCTATCAGGGCCTTGGACGCTGGACACCTGGAACATGTATATGAATTTTAAATCAAACACATACATACTCCAGCATATTTGTTAGCACAAGCAGTGCTGACTGTAATTTTGTGCATATAACCTGATCATTAATATTTTAATCAGCTTTATTTTGTCAGAATCGGTGTGTCAGAAGCCAAGATAAAAAATTTAGGAGGCTGATGTGACCCTTTTAAAACCATCATTTAGAAACTCAGTGACTGCAGCAGTTGTGGAAAGGAAGCCTGAGGATGCAGATCTTGCTGCTTTCTACAACACTGACTTGTCTCCAAGTATATGTTCTCATCAAGACGTGAAGGAATCACCTCTGGCTCTGTTTCACTAATATCATATGGAAGTTGGCATATATACATATATACACACACACACACACACACACACACACACACACACACATATATATATATACACACACACATACACACACATCAACATCCAACTGCTAATCTCATTTTACTGAAAGCTTGTACATGTCCAGGAATGTCCATAATTAAGACATAATTTAATCCTTATTCTGTAAATGCTGACTGTTTAACCCTCACTTGACCAACTCTATCACACAACCACTGCTCAGTGCTAGAAAACCTCAATTTGTGTTTAAATTAAACATAGAAAAAAAGTAGGCTATGGCAATAATCATGTTGATTTACCCTTGAACCACAAGCTGCAAGTCAAGGTGTTCTATGTTTGCCGAGTTTCACTTGGATCTGTTCCAAAAGGGTTTGGGATTGGCTAACCCCCACTGCTGCAACACAACACAGAAGAGAAAAAAAGGCACTATTTTCCAGCCACAAGCAAATGAGAGTCAATCACAGTTGGAACCAGCTCCGACATGCAGTTTGTGGTACGCAAGATGTCTGCAAGTAGGGTTATCCGGTGGTGTGAATGCTCGCAGGTCATAACCATGGGGATATTTCCCATGGCTACCTTCTGTCTCACGTGACATTAACATCAATTCCAAACAAACCAAATTTTCCTGCAGCGACGCCAGTGCTCAGACATGCAAAAGCTTTGGTAAAGTAGAAAAACACAGAGTCATGATCAGTCAGTCAACCACATACAACGACAAAACACACGTTTCCTCACAGGAGCACTGCATATGATTGATTTCAAAGTAAAACAGATCAGTAGAAGCCTGGAGAGACCCAGCAGCTGTGGTTTGGTCCTCCTCTTTCCTCTGCTCTCATTTCTACCAGGCAACAGCAGGATGATGTCGCTGCTTGCTGCTTGTCTCTGATGGGGCAATGGAGGCGGTAATCTGGGCCGCAGAAGCACCAGGTCTCCATCAAATGCCTTTTCCACTGTATGTGTATGTGTGATGGGATGAACGAGCCTATCCCCATAAATGCAGCACAGAGCCACTCCAGCAAAAGGCCTGCTGGGCAATGGTGTGCACAAATGCGCAATGAAACACCGCCCACCCAATGGCGCACAAGTCGGTCAGCGTGGTAAAGGCTGTCATGCACGGATGGGGTTGGACTGATCAGTGCAAAGCAACGCGTGCAGTATGCAAGGAATATTTTACTGGGGTGTGGATGAGAGGATGAGGAGGAGGGGGAGGAGGAAGAGGTGGGACCTCCTTGGGACCAAGATAGGTGTAGCTGGGATGATGTTTGCATCGGTAAAATAAAAAATAATGAATGGATGAGAAGCGGTGAGATGTCAAAACGCTATCTGAGAGATAATCCAGTCCAGACCGCACCGGTCCCAAGTGAAGGAGGGGAGGGGACGGGTTATAATAAACGTGTTCCTGAGACCGTGAGAGGGGAAAAAAATACATAAATGCATGTTTGTGCTCCAGTTTCCGCCTGTTTGTTCTCTCGGTTGGAGCTTTAACACACACACATACACACACACACACACACATAGTCAGATGGAGGCTGACACCAACCTTGTAGACTTGTCCATAGGTGCCATTTCCGACTACTTCCACCAACTCGAAAATCCCAGCAGGATCCTGTATTTTTTTTTTTTTTCAAAAAAAAAGCATAACAAACAAACATGACGTGATTAATTGATTCACTGTAGTAATTTACAATCGGGTTAGTTCGATGTAGGAGCCGGCTGCGCCCGGTTTGCTGGCCTCCCATGCCAGCGGATATTAGACAAAGAAGAAGCTACCGCAGGGCTGTGTCAACAACAGCACTTTTTACTACATGGCTGCGTTTTTATTTCTTCATATGAAAAGATAAATTGCACCGTGGACATGTCTGTGTGACACACACTCACCCGCAGGGATGCCAGGTCTATATCCACTAGACTTTTGGCCGGAGAGTCGTTCGCCATTTTCGTAAAAAACGGTGATAAATAAGCGGAATAACGGCGTGTTTTTGATTCTCCTTCAAGCGGACGGTGTGTGTCTCATCCTCGGCTGGTTTTATTTTTAATCCCGCTGGAGATATTTTCTATCCAAGGCGCGTTTTTCCCTCTTTGTAATCCGCTGCTGCTACATACCGACCGACTGCCGGAGCCCTGCCTGCTCTCTCTCTCTCTCTCTCTCTCTCTCTCTCTCTCTCTCTCTCTCTCTCTCTCTCTCTCTCTCTCCGTGTCTGTGTGTACGTCTCTCTACCACTATTCTCCGCCTTCTCGCCCTTGCAGTCCGTCCGTATGTCTCTCTTTCCCCCTCTCTCTTCAATCTCCGCCCCTTCTCTGTCTCTCAGACAGGGACAGCTCAAGACCTTTTGGGGCCTTGAGCAGAAATTTATTGCCCCCTTACCCCCAAAGAGGGAACTGTAAAGTGACCGATCCTCAGCACTGGCCCTGTAAAATTTATTCATAGCAAACACTGTATATAAAGATGGACGTCGCCTCTGTGAGCGGTTTTAAACTTCGGAGTCGGCTGCACCGCTGACGCCATCTTGGCAGTGCCTGATTCCACCTAGCTCCCCGGCTAACCCAAAAATGGCGGAGTTGAGGCGAAACTTGGTGCATGCCGGTTTAATAACTGTTGCAAGCTTATGCTCTCGTTAGCAATCGTTAGCACAGCTGGGTCGTACAGGCTAACAAGCGTCTAACCCAATGCTAATTCATTCGCTGGCTAACTAGCTAGTTAACAAGCTAAGCTAACAAGCCAGCGCAGACACCGATACCTGTTAATTAACGCTAATACTAGAATTTCACTCACCTCAAAAAAAAGGAGCACAGACTTCCTCACGTGCTGTCAGTCAGTTAATCGCGGGAAGCCATATTATTTGTCCGATACGGTGAGCAGACAGCTAGCGGCTAGACATGGAGCAGCTAGCCAACTGTGATGGCATCCACCTGTCACTCAAAGCGGCCACACCCTCAATTATACATGATTTAAGCCTTAATATGATTGAAGCAGGTGAGTTATGTAAATTCACCCCCGGAACAGTTGTCATGAAGGAGGAAATTTTGTCATGTTTATTTTCTGCTGTAAAGTTTGACATTTTAACATGAGAGTCTATGAGGATTGACTCGCTATTGGAGCCAGCCTCAAGTGGACATTTGAGAACCTGCAGTTTTTCATCTTTAAGCAGCAGGGTTTCCCACTTGAATTATAGATTTATAGTTTCCCACTTGATTACTTGAAGCAACATTGCTGACCTCCTCAAAAATGTAAATTTTTTCATGTACAAGAGTTTAACAGGACTAGGTGTTTGTTAGCTTGTTAGCCTCTTAGCCTTTTAGCCTGTGGATATCAATTGTGGCTGCATGTTTGGTTGATAGACAGTTTTTAGCGCTTGTGAATGTTTTGCATTTTGATTTAAATACTCTTATCGTCTACACATGTAGTACCAGTAGTAAAAAAAGGAGTAGACATATGAAGTCACACACAATGGAAATACTCCAGTAAAGTAAAAGTACATCAAAATTGTACTTAGGTACAGTACTTGAGTAAATAGTTACTTTCCACTCATGGTATAAGAGAAATCAGCATTTTCTGATTGTGTTTCCACTGCATACTAAGAACTGTGATGAATTAATTTACAAATCTAGTGCTGTACCGAAATATTTGAAAAAAAGCAAAGTGAATGATATGTAAATATGTATCAGATAGGCAATCACATACTTTTCTTACTTTAATGTTTTACAGTGCATTTCGCTCTTTCCTTGTTTTCTTCATGTCTCTTCTCTCAGCCTTTATTTGTATCTCTCCTTCTGACTCTCCATCAGACAGATACAGAGCAATTAGAGCATGTGAGATGGAAAACTGGTAAATATTTCAGCACCGCTGTCACTGCTGTGCTTGTTCTGTTGGAGTGTATCCACACAGACTGGATTATATCCTCCTGCCATCACTCATCTACCTGTCAGCTGCCCTGCCTGATTTTGATTAGCACTCATACTTACATCAAGAACAAGTGACACATGCAGATAACACGCTGTATCACGCGTTGGTGATATTCTCCTTTCCAAGTCAAGATCTAGGTGGGTTTGTTGACTGGTGGTCTTGGTTTCTTTTTCTTATTTGGTCAGACGTTTTCACTGCTTTGAATATGTTGGATGCACTTCTTAGATTGTCAGCTGCACTAGTAGTGTGGCTTTATGAATGGCAGTGAAATATTTCAACAACTATTGAATAGATTGCCATAAATGAATGAACGTGACTTACTTTTGTGGTTGCTGATATCTTCTAGCACCATCACGGTGTTGACTTATCAACACATCACTTGTGCAATATCTTGACAAATATGGGGTGGATTACTGTGAAATTAGCTTCACACATTCAAGGTCCCCAGAGGATAAATTCAGGTGACTTCAGTGATCCCTGAACTTTTCATCGAGCTCCATCATCAGGTCAAAATTTCAATTTGTCCAATGCTTTGGTTTATGATTAAACCCCTGTAAAATTAAGATGATGAGCGTGGTAAGCACTGCACCAGCTAACAGCATCAGCAAAATAACAACTTTATATGCAAGTCTCAACAAGATTAAAATTGTCTCAACAAATAGCAGTGGTCCATTTACTTCTCTCCTCTTTAGCCATCAGCAGTTTACTGTACAGCCAGTTGCAGCTCTTCAGCATGTTAATGTTATCTTTCTTCTGCAGCAGATTTCATCTCCTACACCCTCAACTTTCTCTAAATCGCTCTTCTGCTTCTAGTTTCTTGTCCACTGGAATGTGCATGTGCCTCTCTCTAACACAGCTTTACTATTGCCTGTTAATGATGGTGGTTAAATGCAGATGTTAAAGATTATTCCATTGCCTCACTCGCTTCAATTTTGCGACCCACCAAAGCCAAAAAGAGAACATCTGTTGGCACACACAGAACAGAAACTACAGAGTCTTAGCATGGGGCCAGAGCAGGACATTTATACAGCTGATTATCTGTATTATTGTACAGACAGTACATTTATGTGAAATAGAGGGGAAAGGTTTCATTTAAAAGAACAAACAAAAGCAGCTTTAACAAAAAATAAATACATATTTAAAATTTGATCACTTTAATTGTAACATTAATTGCTGAAATGCAAGTTTGGTTCTCAAACCATCAATAAGCTCTGATAAGAATAAGATTCAGTCTGTTTGTTAGACTGCCCACAGAGGCTCAGGGAGTTACTCTGCACAGTTCATCCACTTTGAAGGTCAGTGTTTAGAGTTGTTATGTGTTAGCTATTGACTTTTTTTTTATCACAGTACATGTCAGTTCAGGTCAAAGTCTCAGCTGCTTCTTCACTTCTTCAGAGCTTGTCAGATTGTATAAATGTGATGTTTTTATTACGCATAAATAATGACTAAAGTATGAGATGTCAGCATTTTTTCAAGTTAAACAAAAGTGTGAATGTTGAGATATGTACTGTGTTCCTCTGAACCCACTTCGTCTGCACTGTGCAGCAGCCAGTGTAGATATTATATAAGCGGTAATATACAGCCAAGCGTCCTGATATACAAATATAAAGTTAATTCAAAGAGCTCAGTGAAGAAGACTTCTCTGATTTCTGTGTCCAGCCACTCACTGTCACATGGTTTGTATTTTGCTGAACAACGTGATGAAATAAAAATAGTGTTGCCTAGGAGAAGTTTTGAACAATACAAGTGACCTGGCTAAACCTGAAATTACCAACACTGCTGTTTAATCTCAGTAACACACACACACACCCTCTTCCATGAATCCACACCTTTAAGGTGGACAGTGGTTGCCAGCGTGGCTTTGACAGGTGTCAGGGGAGATGGATTTGTATTTGTAATATTAGCCAAATTTCTGACACCAGTCCAATGCAGTTTCTTTATTCTTACTCAGCCATGTATTCCACTGAGCTCCACTGTAAAAACACTTGTATTTGTATAACAAATAACAATAACAACACCTCCTTTTGGGGATGGGTACGTCTTTTCAATACCCCAAAGAAGCCACTCAACTCGGTTTTTCTGATGCGCTAATCAGCTAATTAATTTAAATGTGTATAAAACCACACAATTTGTCACTTACATAAGATGTGGCAGTATGGCATGGGCAAGACATAAGCTACACCCAGAACCTATCAGAGGGAGCTATTAGCTGGGATGTGTCTGTGTGTGTGTATGTGTTATAAAAAGAAGGTGAGTAAGAGCTGCATCACAATGTTGAATAGGTATGAGTGAAGCTGGAATATCAGGTTCGTCACCATGTCACATTTAATATCTAAAAAAAAAAAAGAAAAAAAAGGGGATTAAGATGAACCAGCCCTGCTTCTGCCCTGATGCCCCTGAGCAAGCCACGTAACTGTTTCCATCTCCGGTGCAGCTTGCCAGGGACTGAAGGTGTGATATTGCATGAATGAAAAACAGGGTGGTGCTTGAAAACTGCACCGTGCTCACTCAACTCTCCCTTGACAAACAGACGAAGAGGACGTGACAGGTGGATGAAACTGACAGTATCGATGGCACTGAGCTTAAAGAATAACACTGTTGAAGTTTATCCTTCCTCCTCCAGCCATTCTATTCCCACTGAAATATTTCCCAACTAGAAGCCCTGATATCTGCTCTGCTACTGGTGTGAGGTCACCGGCTCCTGGTGTGTTTGGAAGCAATATCTTAAAGAGATAAAACACACCCCTGACAAATGTAATCCATGTTGTTGCTGCCTAAATTCTGATCTGGCTGCTTCGCTCCCAGCACAAAAATGTTGACAGAAAGACAGCCACAATTATGACATCAAATGCAGCAACTACCTCTGTGATAGTTTAGACAGATTGACACCTTGGCTGTTTCTGAGCCAAGCCAAACACCACATGTAAACCCTTAAACAACAGAGAGCATAAATAAACACATAGGGATGAAAAAAATAGAAACTCCTAAGCTGTCCAACAAATAGATTAATGAAGTTCAATGCAGGGGTCATTACACTTGACAAAACAAAGGCACCACATGGAACAAACAGCATACTAGCATTTTTTTTTTACCCTTCCTCACAGACAGGATTTCTACCTGCTGGCAGCAGAGTAACTCTCAGGTAATGGTCAGACTTAAAATGAGGTGCAGAAACATATCGTTTTTTTACATTACTTTTTCAGTGTTGTAGATCAAATTGACAGACGTTCTGATGAGCGTCTTGTGAGGATGTTGGTGAGAGCTCAGTTTACAGAACGTACTGTGTAAAGAAGGTGCTGTCAAAACATATTGGACGTGTTGTACATGAACGTGTTAATGGTGTTGTTTCATCAAAGAATTAAGAATATTTAAAATGACAATGCTCATAATCTAATTTGATCCAGAAATGATTCTTTGTGATGTCTGTCCGTCTGTTTGTCTATGAACCTTGTATGAACTCGGTGCCCCCATAATTTCACATCTCACCTGCTATTTCACTAACAAACGCTGCCCCCCAGTGGCCTACAGGTGCCACTGTGTCCTATAGAAAAGGGAGATGTCCAAAATGCACCCTGCCCAGCAACACTCCCACTGTGCAGACTATATAAAACACCTGCCTGAGAGAAGGACAACAGGGAGGTGCTTATTGTCTGGAAGACAGCGGCTGATGAAGACACCAGCCTCATCTTCATGTGTGGAGGTAACAACGTCATCGGTCTTCTGCTCAGTTTCCCCTCCCGACTCACACGTCTCAGTCCTTAAATCATAGTGGTAATGGGCTGGTGCATCCCAACAGTCCACGTCAAGCTTCAAGAGCTCAGGTTAGATTCCCTCTCTACAAATAATCTGCTTTCAAATCAGGTTAGCCAAACCATGTGATCCATGTGTGTCTCTCTGAGATATGTCATGCTGTGGCATCTGTCTGATCTGAGCACATGATGTCTGGACTTCTCCCTACCATATTCACCAACATAACATTTAGTCTGTACCCAGAATGTTTTGCATTTACTTTAACTTTTGTTTCTCCTGAAATTTAAAAGAATTCGAAAAGTAAAGAATAGTTTAGTGGAGAAAAGTTGTGACTTTACTTTGACTGGATCAAAGCCACATTTTAAGTCCGTGGGCAAGTCGCAATATTGTCTGATTGACAGTGGCAATGTTTTTTCTCCATTTTCTAAGTTGTGGACGAACAGAATCTACTGTTAAGTTGGTTTAGGAAACTTTTTTAGATATCATTACAAGTCTCTGGAACAAATTCCCACATGATAATATACAACTGTGAGCACAACAGTCAGATATGAGGATGCTGCTGCTGTTGTCTGTGGGAATGTTTATCTACTTCACTTTCAAAAAGACAATACATCAACACAAACCAGTGTTCTTTCCGCTCAACTAGAACATGAAACAGGTGCTACAAAACATCAAGTAGAAACAGGACTAAATGTATTTTCTTTATTTGCAATAAAAAATAAGTAAAAGAGCTCCCTTTACAAATATACCAGGGAAATGCAGCACATTGTGAACACCGCTCTCGTATGGAGAGCCAGAGACTGCAGAGGAGTCACAAACTTTTGGAAGGACAGAATTATACAGACACAGTGCATTTTCGTGCATGCTAATAATGCAATTACAACCACAGCCGTCCTATGAAAAAACATCTGAACCAGCTTAAAGTTAATGTGACAAGGACTGGTCTTTACTCGTGGGAGTTTTCATTTGACTTTAAGACTTGCAGATATAGTTAAATCTAGGTCATCAACATTTCCTTCAACATTTCCAGACATTAAAAGGTGCACTTTATCCTCAGAAGCACACAGTTAGGTTTTCACTCAGTTTCTCACCAAAACAAACTGAATCCTCATGAGCAAAAAACATTTGCAAAGCTGATGTTCTGAATATTTTTGAAACCTTCGTTGTTTACATCAGTTAGCCATCTTCTTCCTCTCTGCAGTTTGCTGGTACCCTGCATGTTTATGTTACCTGGGACAGATGTTGATCAGTGGAAAAACATTGCTCTGCAGTCCAACATGTGGTCAAAAATCAACAATGGTACCTGTAATCCATTCATTTGTGTTATGAGGTCACTGTTGTGGAATATTAAACCAGTGTTCTTCAAGGAAAGAGATAACAAACAATGAAAGTTCAAAAATATTTTTTTTAAAATCCAGTTTGCAAATGTTTTGTGAGAAAAGAAATTTATTAAAGACATTTGTCAGGCCTCAAGGACACACTGTGTTTTGGTGAGAAACATCGATTATAAAACACAACTATTTGTTTGCAAGAAAACTCTTCAACTTCCAGCCCAGGAATTGCATTACAGTGTGCATGTAAATGTACTGAAAGAGAAAGAGATTGAAAGAGAGAGGTTGAAATGTTCCTTAAATAAAACATTAAAAAGGCCTCCGAGTTACATTGATATACATATAAATCACCCAACTTAGAATTTCACCATACACATACACATAAGGGCATAGCAGAGAGAGAAACAAAAAAACCTACAACTAAGTCTGTATTTGAAGTCCCAGAGATATGCTACAATAGGACATAAAAGTTCCAGATCCACTGTATCTGGGAGGATGCATTTGTATCTGCATTTTCCTAAATGCAACTAGAACTTTCTGTGATAGCCCGACTTTTGTTTACTCTTCAATCGCATGTTGAATCTTCTCTCAGAACAAGTGGAGCATGTTGTTGTAGAGTTGCACTTGTTCTCACACATTGTATTCTGTGGCTTTTAGTGTGAGCACAGGCATAATCACAATCCTTTCTGAAAACATCCACTCTCATGGTGAACCCTACTCTCTATCAGACAATCTGAGGTACGTGCCTGCTGCCAGGTGAGGCAGCAGATATAAAGTTCCAGGTTTTTGCACATGAATTTTGGCTCAGTCAGGAAGATTTCAAGTGAAGCAGCTGTTGCTAGTGCACATACAGGAATATGACCTCATGTGCACCTCACTAAATGGACTCTATAAACATAGAAGGGAGAAGAAAAAAAAAAAGAAGACCCCAACATACTACAGCCAGACACAGTACATTCACGTTTGTGTGTTACCGTCATGCCAAGTGTTTTTGCTTCATATTTCAGTAAGTGAGTTTTTGTTTTGATTCCGTACCTGTACAAGCTGTCACGGTTGAGGATGTGGGACGCCACAAGGCTCTGTGACGGGGCCGACTTCTGTTTCAGCTTATGTGAAATACTGCTTTGTATATGTAGAAAAAATGAATTGCTCTTGAAACTGATCCTCAACCTTTCCCACTCACAGTGCTTGTGTGATAACAGGATTTTTGTTCCGTCATAATAGAGAGTCAAAAAAATCTCCCAGAAATGACCTTTATGGAAGTGACACGGCTCAGCCGGACTGATTTCACCTCCAACTTAGCAGAGAACAAGAGCTGAGAGGTCACTTGTTTAAAAATGTGTAGTAGCTCAATTCAGCCAGTACAGTTGTTGGTTGGGGGAGTGGCTGCATGAACAGATAGACAGAGGAGAACTGAATGCCCTCATACCAGCATCCCGACCCACCTGACCACTCTCAACAGAACAGACGTGTGCACTCAGAGAGGCCACATGACACAGGAAGAGGTTCATGAGCATCTGAGAGAATGAACTGATGTAGAAGTAGATGGGTTACAGGATGAGTTGATACAGGTATAAACGAGTGAATGAATAAGTCGACGAGGGACCGAATGACCAAAAAACACGAATGAACAAATTGCTGAACTGCATAGAAGCCCCAGTGTTTCCGGTCTGTCTCTCGACTGGCTGGGCGATCACCGCGGCCTCTTGCGCGTGACGAAGATGAGGACCCTGCGGATTGCAATGAGGCGGTCCTTGAAGGAGGTCATGGCCAGGATGGTGAGCTGGGCTCGATTCTCCAGCGGAAGAACAGCAAGCAGCCACCAGCACCAGGCCGGACCACTGGGACTGGCCTGCAAGAGAGACAAGATAAAAATAATGACACAATGAGCGGGTGATGTGCATTACAAAACTTTCCCTTCTTACAGAGCTTTAGAAAGAGTGTCTCCCTTCTAGGAATATTCTTAGAGCATCTTCTTTATTTATTTATTTATTTATTATTTTTTAAATCTGATTTCAGTGGCTTTCGAGAACTTCTAACCACATTTCTTCTAAAATGCAGCTTTTCATGTGGCCACCTTCCAACTGTGGCTTTCCAATACAGTGGAAAGTAAAGTTTCTTCTCACTACTTCCACAAATTTGGCTCCGTTTTTAGATGTAAACAAGAAGCAGACAAGCTCCTGAACTGCTTGTACAGACTTTTGCTATCAAAATGCACACTGATTCCCTTTATGTGGATGTGGTACCGCCGAAGTAATTTCCTAACTTAGCAGGTACTGCAGTATTTTCCTGCATAAAAAATGTTCCTGTCTCTGTTCATTACTGAAGTGGAGACATGCTACTCTGGATAACTGCAATTTCTCACTCAAAGTGATACATGTAATTAATCGAACATGTGTCTGTTTGCATTCCTCTCCTGACTCTGTATGTCCATAACTGTGGAATTCACTGTATCTGCCATGGAGCAATCTAGAGTTTAGTTGTTTTTTGGTTTCTAGTTTATTGTGAGCAGAGAATAACAAACAGAAAACCTGGGGCAGCTTGGAGGTTTTCAAGTGGAGAGTGGAAACAGCTACCATCCTTCCCTCCCTTACTGCTCTAGGAAACAACCCAGCACTGCTAATTTAATGACACTGGCTGGACACAGAATGTTCCTGGTAAGGATTTTAAGGTTTTAAGCATATGATGTTCATATTCATATTTTCCTATGATAGCATCGTCATAGCCAAACAAAATTAGTTTTCAAAAAAATCATGAGAAGTATCTCATTAGAGACTGGAAGCAGCAGTTATAATGTTGAATGAATTAAACCTTAACCCAACTAAAATGAACCTGAACTTGGCAGATATTTATTCTTATTTCCTTACTTCAGTCTCTTATATGTCATAATGAAAGCTGATAAAGGGTGCAGCTTAGCACAGGTGGTGTTTTTTCAAGCTGTTTCAGCAGACATCAGTGAACTGGCATCTTGTTTCATCACATGCTTGTTCTTAAGTCGGTGCTAAAATCAGTGAAACTGTGCTAATGAGGAGTATTCAGACCTGTGGGTCGGGGTCTTTGCTGGGAAGGTGTCCAAAGTGGCTGAGTATCTGGCTCTTCATGTTGTCTTTCAGCGAGGTGAACCAGCTGTTGGCTTGGTCATACACTGAGTCGTGCAGCTTCAGAAGCTCCACCAGCTCCTCCCCCTCCACCTGATTGGAAAGACATTTTGTTTTTGTTTTTATAAAAAGCAACGGTCAGGGGAAACATGGCAGAGGTTTCAAAATCTCCAATTACAAAAATCTCCACCTGACTGGAAAGAGAATAATTTAAGTTCATATTTATTAACATCAACAACTTGTGTGTTCATGTGTGCAGAGAGAGTGGTTTTTCCCCTGCGGCAGGATTGAATTTGCCCGTGGCACAGAAGAGGACTACTTTTCTTTCCACTACTGAGCTGTCACGTTTTAGCATCAGGCAAGAAAAACTGAGTTGTGCTTTGTGTGACATTTGCTTGACAGTAGCATAATAGAAAGTGTCTGAAATGACATCCTCTGACAGAAAACGCACTCATGTAGCTGTGCTCTAAACCCACCTTTTTGTCTTCCAGGTACTCTATCTTGGCAGTGTTGTAGCCATCTCTTTGGCCGTGGCTGAGAACCTTGAACCGTGACACACCAATGGTGTCGACCACCGAACGACCGTCAGGAAAGAACTTCACGTCACGCACCTGAAACACAATTTATCTTTTAAATTACGCTGATAGAATCTCTGTTATTTGACTGCATTCAGTGACATGAGATGAAAAAAATAAGCAAATGAGAGAAATCCTTATTCATCCACAGCTCTACACACTCACCTGCAGCATGCAGCCATAGTCAGCGAAGCCTTTGAGCTCATCAGCTATACACATGCCGAACTGCTTGGTACCGGTCTCCATGGAGCGGCGGATCATGAGGCGGTAGCGTGGCTCAAACACGTGCAGTGGGCAGGGGATGGTGGGGAAGGCCATGGTGCACACGAAGATGGGCACTTCCTGGTTCAAGCTACAACAGAAATGGTGACGATGTTGTTGAGACTGTGGCGTTTTGTGTGTATGTGGAAGTTTTAGAAAAGACTATAATATATATATATATATATATAATATATGTGTGTGTGTGTGTGTAAAACTGACTTGGACAACTCCTTCATCTCCTCTTCATGGATTTTCTTCCTCTCTGTCAACTCATCTCCTAGGTAACGCTGCAGTACTTCCTCCATCAGCAGGGTCTTGTTGTAGCCCCTGGTGGCCAGATACTGCAATGACAACATACAAAGACCATAAGTACGCTTTTTTATTACATACTAGGGCTATAAATAACAAATGTTCTCTTTATCATTTTAATTCTTTGGCCTTTAAAAAAGGTCAGAAAATAAAGGAAAATACCCACAGAAATTTCAAATTTCATATCCACAGAGAACAGTAAAATAATGAATCGTTTCAGCATAAAACTACACAACAGTCACATCCCTGACAATATTATTACATCTTATAAAGCTGTAAAACCCTGTTTTGAATAAAGGGTATTTGCATATTTGTGTCTACCTCAGACAGATTCTCCTTGCACAGAGGGCAGTTGGGGTTGTGGTCCAGGCAGCGCTCCAGACATTTGAGGCAGAAGGTGTGTCCGCAGGGAGTGGCCACGGGCTCATAGAACAATCTGGAGGAGAAGTGACCAAAAGCACAACGTGTTGCACCAGGTATAAATTCAATCCAAAGTATTTAAGTCTATACTTTTGGTCCTAACTGTTGCCAAAATCTGGCTACTGTGTCAGCATGCAGTGTGTGTGTGTGTGTGTGTGTGTGTGTGTGTGTGTGTGTGTGTGTGTGTGTGTGTGTGTGAGTGTGCGCACTTACCTCATGCACAGTGAGCACTCCATGTCTCCACTGTCCAACAGATCAGCAGGAACCATCCTCCCTCCGCACAGTGAGACCGTCTGAATGCTGCTCGCCTCATCTGGACAAAATAATTAGAATATAGTTTAACTTAGTTCATATCATAGCAAGTAATTTTATTAAAATCATTTATGACTCTAGGCAAATTGTAATTAACAACTAATGAAACAAGTCATCGCAGTTTTTGTGTAGCGTGCAGTAATGGACCATTACATTGAACATACATTTATTTGGTCAGTCTCAGTAGTGAACCAAAACAAAGACATTGGCACAGACAGAAAAAGTGGCACTGACAGGATGTTTTCTTCTCTGGCTGGAAAAGTAGCTCAGCAGGTTAGCAAGTAAGCAGAAGGCATAATGATGCAGCATGGGTCTCCCAAAGGGAGGGTCAGGACATCTCAACCTACTTAATAATATACTCAGTGAAGAAAGTGATATGTTGTACTACTTGTTCTGTTTCTTTTGCTCTCTGAGAAGCAAAAAATGATTGTGATGGTTTTCTTTTATATCCTGGGTCATTGTTAAACATTGTCTACATGATTTAATTCTTCAGATTTTTGGCAGCTTGTTCATGTCTGTGTTCAAGAGTGAATAATTATTTATTTTTAAATGAAACTCACCAGGTCTGAGCAATTTGGAGGGGGGGTTGAAGGGTGCTGAGGTTCCATCACTGCTGTGTTTCCTTTTAAGGCCACCAGGGGGCGCTGGCAGTGCAGCCAGAACATCGGCCAGGCTCTTCGTGCTGCCCTCCTCTGCAGAAGGGTCAGATTTGTCCACTGGAGCGCTTTTAGTCACAGTGAACTCTGAGTCCTGGATACAGAGACAGACAGAGCGATTAGAGGTTGAGTTTTCCAGAGCGGGACGATTAAAAAGGGATGATCCTTTCGACAGCTGCACTTTGCTCCAGTGCACCTCTAATGAAAATGTCAATAGGAAATGCCAACTGTGGTGGAATTATGACGTATGTTGAATAAAGATACAGTGGCTGACCAAGAATCAATTACCCTGATGTGAACCTGCTGACATAAAAACCACCTCCTCTCAAATGAGATGATGATATACTTTGCCTAAAGCCGTGTTCACACTAATTGTCCGAATTACACAAATCTGAAAAATGCCCTTCAATGTTTTCCTTGGATCGTTAGAGATAAAGGACTTTGAACATCCTTTATCATACAAGCAGATACAGCACAGTCTTTTCAGCAGTGGTGAAAATACACTCAGTAAGATGAGCTAAGATAAGAGCAGCATGCTTATCAATTCCCCTACCACTTGTTAACCTACTCTTCCTGCATGCCAAAAAATGTTTAAATAAAATAAAAGTAAATAAAATAAAGACACAGAGTTTTATCTGCTTAATGCTTTGACGTTCCTTAAATAATTTGGAGAGAAAAAAAAAAAAAAAAAAAAAAGAGTACTTTCTCTACAGTGTGTTTGTTGGTGTGCAGTCACCTGTGAGGAGGAGCCTGGTCTCTGTGTGAGTGGCCTCAGGGATCTGAGCAAGGCAGGGGGTTTGATGAGTCGGGTGGCCAACCCTCCCTGCAGAGGATGCAGCGGCGTTGGCAGGTCCTCATTCTCAAACACGGAGGAGAACAGCTCGCTAAGGACCTGCATGCAGAAACAGAAGAAAACACTCGATTAATGTTCACAATCACAGACAGATGAGCAGAAGGAAACAGGGTAATTTGCATTTTGTATTCTGCCTAACATCAAGAGGTGACAATGGCTGTCTTCTTCTCTTTGTACTGACAATGTGATCAGACTCACTCATTTGTCTACACCGATTGTGTGACATTGTGACACTGAAATGAGTGCAGCAGCAGCAGCCACACTTTGCATTGATATAATGCACCTGAACAGCAGCTTAACCTACATACACTTCACTACACTTATTTTTATTCTTTCATTTTATATAAATAAAACTCACACAAAATTTTATTAGAAAAATGGTGATATGACAACATTTATTAACATTAATAACTTTGGCTGCATCGGGTCACTGTGGGAAACACTGGTGTGAGCAGCATGATAATAGCTGAATCATAATATTAGCTTTACAAGATTTTTTCATTTCAATTTATCATAAATATATCATGTATTACCTTCTGAGCCTCCAGTTTGACTTTGGTCCAGTCAGGCTTCAGTGCCAAACACTGGAAGTACTCCTGCAAGGCCTCATCGTTCCGGCCTGCTTTACTCAGTGCTGTGCCTTTCAGATAGTGAGCCTGAAAACAAAAGTGTGCGACAGTGTGATTGAGGCCAGTATTATCCAGTATTTTGTTCTATATCCAAAAAAAACCCCCAAAAAAACCTCAATGTTGCCATCTGTTCTTGTCAATTTTTATGGGACATGTGTGGTCAGTGTCTCCATTATTGCGTTTTTATTATTAAAACCACCTTCAAACCAAATGTCCTTCATTTAGCAACATATTTTGAAATCTGCACTATGCATTATCCCTTAATATCACTAATCGACTAAATTAATTTCACTGCTTCGAGGTGGCATGCGAACTCTAAAAATATAAACACACAATAATTTGTGTTGAGCTTTTAGATACAACGTGGCTTCAGTTCTGGCAGTGAGAGCAGGTTTGTGATAATGTCCTGATATTGTCAACATGATAAATGATATCATCTCGAAGTTGCATCGTATCGTTACATAGCAACACGTGCTGTGAGGCATCAACCAAGTCTTATTAAAAATGAAGACAAAGTGTCTCAAAAACATTAGAAACTGTAGTAATATCACTTACTCACAAATCATTTCTCACTTTATGTCAGGGTGGTAAGTATTGTCGGCTACAATCATGAGATACTCCCTAACTTTAGTACCAACTCATCATCTGCTTAATTTTATACAGTCAGTTAATATGTTGACTGGGGGTCATTTGCAAATAGAAGATATTTTAGATTATAATACGTTTTCACATTTTGAAGCATCTTCTGAGCTCATGTTTATTGTAACCTGCAGATGAACTTTCTGATGGTTAAACACCTTTAATTATATAGTACTTACTACTGATTTGATTGTGGCTATAGCCCGTGTCTAATCTTTACTCTGAGTCAGATATATTCAGTTCTGACGTTTCTCACCTTTGTCCAGAGAGGTTTTATTCTACAGAGGCTGTTGGCATCCTGCACTGCTTGGCTGAAGCTCCTCATCTCCATGTGCAATTCAGCCCGTTGACACAGCAGTCTGCCTGAAGAGGGCACTGTACACCACAGGAAATAGACACACACACACAACACACACACACAGCATCAGGTCACTGGATAGGCCTCCAGGGGTTGGATAAGCTTTTCTAGGTCTGGAGAAGTAGGGCAACAATGTAACATGTGGCATCAGACCCATTTCACGTGTTAGAATGCTGTGTAACTAGTGTCGTGATAACAACTCGTCAGTTGTGTCAGTGACAATTACCATTTAGCCACAAATTATACACTTCACTGACTGTCATAGAAAGGGAATTACACACCCAACTTGAACTTTTGGAAAGTTTAAACCTTCTTCTCTGCATATGTGTGTGTGGTAATAATCTTTTTGTTCCTGTGAACTAATGAGTTCCGGCCTGATGATTATTTCAACAAGGGACTTTAGTTATTAGTTGAAAAAAAAAACCCAAAACAAAACAAGATCTGATTCGGTGGTACTGTTCATTTTGTAAGAGAAGATGTCACTAATCAACCAATAATCTTGTTTTTGGAACCAAACTCTTCCTGCGTTATCTTATTTATAACAAAACCCAGCTGATAGTTCACAAAAAAATTTTGTTGTAATTCAACACAATTGTTGAATTGGCTCAAGGTTAGAGACTGTGACAACATTTCAAGAGCAGAGATTACAGAAATAAATGATGCCTGAACAGCTGTTTCCAGTAGTACAGCTTACTAAAGTCTAATTCACTTAGCACTGGAATCAATGAAAACTAAACCATTCACATTAATTCAAGCACAAGTAGTTTTGTTGAGTTGACACTGCTTCACACATCTGTGGTGCCTCTGAAGGTGCCCCTTCGAATTTATTATGAGTGGCTCAGAGATATAACATTGCCCCAAGTTGTAATTCTGTATGTGGTTTTAACTGCATAATTGCTGCAAATTGATGAAAACCGTTGATGCCTTTCATATTTAAATGGATGGGGGGGTGTATTCCAGGAAGTGGTTTTAGTGAAAACTTGAATTTGCTGATCCTGAGTTGAGGGAAACTGAGTTTCCTGCTCCAGAAATTGAGATGACTAACTCTGTAATTTACTCTATAAAGCTAACCCACTTGCTGGCAGGTTTTCCTCAACAAACCCTGACTTTCTCACTGTCTCCTCCCCTCTTGTCAAGCCTGAAGAAGCGGTCTGGCACTGCTCTTCATTTCCTCATTCATACAATCAATATCAACATGTATATTGAAGCAAATGCAATGCAATTTGCATGAATTTATATTGGGAGAAACAGATCAAATTCCTTGTTGGATATCAGATTAATACCCAAGGTCTATCTTTACTAATATTACCACCTTTATGATCAATCAGCCATCAGTGTAAAGACAGAAACAGTGACCTTTGTCCTCACATGGATAGATAATCGCTGGCTGATTTATGTTCAGACACACAGTATTTTTTTAACTAATAAAGTGCTACACTTAATTTTGGTGGAAAACAAATATGTTTGTGGAGATTTTACTGATATGTTCAGTATCAACCTAATTCCCACTTCCCAATACATTAACAACATATCCTCATCATGTTAATAGATAATGTTATCCAGTCACAAGTATGTGTCTTACAAAACATATTTCACTGTTGCAGTTTAGTTTCTATCTGTGCATCTCTATCAATTCTGTCTAACTGAACCTATTCGAATTCAAAATATCAGTTATCGGTCTTCCTGATTACTTATAATTGAAATTTGGACCCTTATTTCTGAATGAGGATGATTGTAGTGCGACTGAAAAAACTAAGACTTTAAAAATGAAAAGATTATTTTTTTAACATGTGTGTCAGGTAAACTTCGAGTCTGATCTATTGGGCTAAGGACAGCTGACCCACTGAAGCAAGAACCAACTTGGTCAAAGGGTTGCAGCGGTATACTGGTTCCACAGTACCATGGTTCATCCTACTTATTGTCGGTATTGAAAGAAAAAAAGAAGCAACCACAACGGGGAATCTCACCAGCACGTGCGCATCTCCTTTCCTCCTCAACTCCCTGTCAGACTCAACAACCAACACCACACACACAAACCCAGTGCAAAAAATGGCAGAGAGATGTGAAACTGATAACACCAATCTACAGACCACAAATTATTATTATTTTTTTTTTTTTAAATCTAAATCAGCAGCGTGGGATTACTTATACTTTGGCAAAAATTTGTGGGTTCTCCTTGAGTATATATATCCAGTTTGCAAAAATTATGAATGCAACGTGCTTGCCAAAGGAGGAAACCCATCAAACATGTTCACCCATTTTAGAGAACACCAGTCCTCCATGCAGATCAAAGATTGTGTCCTGTTTTTAACTTTAATCCCTAACACAAAAAAAAAACAAAAAAAAAAACTGGTTAACATTTAAACATTTCCACATCCGAGCTACCGACTACATCTATCTGTCGGTTCCGTAACCTCTGACTTACTAACAGACACACAATGACCCCAATATGACCGCTTAAAGAAACACAGACACAAACTTTCCCGGCCTGGGGGGAGGGCTGACATTAATGTATTTGTCATGTATGTGTTTGAGTTAAAGGTACAAACAGGATCAGTCGGTGCTCTTATGGCAAAATGCAACTATTTTGATAAACGTTAAGAGCACTTGTGAAGGTATTTCTCACTATTTTCTGAATTTTTACAAACAAAACAATCAACTGATTAATGGAGAGAATATTCAGCAGATTAACATATAATTAAAATAATCATTCGTTGCAGTTGGATACAAAATAGTTGAAAAGAGTTCCACCTCAAATAAAAGCAGCAGTAAAATCGTATGTTTGTATTAATGCTTGAGTAATAATAATCCAATAATTAATTGTGAAATACTTTAAACTGTGAAACCATGATATTTTGAAATGGTTATCATTCTGTGAAAATCTTATACTGTGGCAACTGCTTGGTAGGAATGATCAATCACTTATCACGATTGTGACATTCATTTGATTAATTATGAAGAGGTTAACAATGCACTTCTTCAAGTTAGGTGTGCTACATCCTCATAGCTCATCTCCACAGAAACACAATGAAAACATTAGGCAATAAAATTAAAAGAAGATGTGACATCCACAAAGCGTGGTCACAAGAAGGGTAAGTGGATGTCATGTTGTTTTTCACAATGTCTGGCTTCGTCAGACACAGCAGCACTCATCGTTATATCACGTTCCTTGTGTAAGTGCAGTACATAAGACATGTGGCACAGATTATCATCGAAGTGGGAAAAAAAGCTGCATAAATGGCACAGGCTGGAGAACAGCTCTGTTTCGGCTGATATCATGAGCCCATTACACTCATTCTGCATCACGTATACCAGAGAGCCTCCTGCTGCCTTTGTTGGGAAAACACCAACTGACAGTACCAAAGCTGTGAAGGCACTCTGTACTCCAGAGTCCTTCACAAGACAGAAGGTATGAATCAATATTGATCTGGGGAGAGACATATCCGAAAAGGTGCCATCTGAATGCTCAAAGCGACAATAGAAAGAATGGAATATAATCGCTTTGTTTGACATTTTCAACTCCAATTGATCGATTTCTTAAACCGACATGAATGTGAACACCTGAGATAGCCAGTGGGGCCAGTGCCTTGTGTCACCCATTTAGTTATTTGAGGACCAGAGGAAATTCATTTTTAATGTGACTCTAATATGAGGGCCAGAGGTGGGTAAGGGGTCAGTTCAACTTTCTCTGAGGATTAAAACTGTGCAACATGAGACTTGCCCTGGCACACAATTAACGAAACACACAGGTACTCTGTATGCAATGTGCCAGCAGAACAGAACATTCTGTATTTGGGCTCAGCAGGTTCAGGGAAACGGCTAGTTAAAGTGACAAAAACCCCAAAGAATATGAAACAGTGGCTTCAAGTGTTGAAATAAGATGTTGTTTTGCTAATGTGGCAGAGCAACTACAGTGTACTGTCACCCTTCACTGAATGTTATCCAAAACAACTTATGAAACACTATTGGTATTGGGAGGAGTACATCCATCTCTGTCACAACTAAGGAATGTATTCATGGATAAGGTGAGAATCATGCAAATAAATACAATATTATTACCATTATATCATGTCCAGAGCGTATATATTCCTAACCCATAACTACAGCATTGCAGAGTATAAATAGAAAAGATTATATCAAAGTGGCACTGGAAGGCAGAAGATCAAATGTGTGCTACTTAGGTAATGAAGGACGGTGCGTCATATAACGCCTGACCTCGTATAGTCTAAATAGGTAGGAGTGGCGCCACCTGTCGGTGACACCGGGAAGGTAGTATGAGAAAAAGTAGGTCACCTGTACAAAACACTACAGTTTTGATAACAATCCGTCACATTTAACACAAAGATTTACATAAAATATTTTTCGTTGTATACATGAAGGCTACGCTCTCTTACCTAGATCCACCGCCTCGTTGTACTTCTCCAAAGCATCCGAGAGGTTCTGTTTTTTCCACAACACCTCTCCTTCGATCCAGAGTTTCCTAGCTTTGCTCTCAGTTGCAAACAGTTTGTCCAACAGGCCGCTGAGAACGACGTTTAATCTTCGGCCGTTAGGCAGTCCATCTTTTTTGTTCAACTTTTGTTTGCATTGTATACAGTCTTTGACAGTTTCGTCCTCTAAGCAGCTTTTGCAGAAAGTGTGTCCGCACTCCAGGGTTGTGGGCTCATGGAGCAGACACTTGCAAAGGCGACAAGAAAACAAGTCCAGGGCTTCATCATCTTCACACTCCCCGTTACTTTCAAACCCATCTTCCCCGCTGCTGCTTTTACCGTGGCCGTTTAGCGTCCCGGGGATGCCCAGCTCTTTCTCACGGAGAGTCCGGGCAATGGTTTCCACCAGGAGGGGAAGCTCCTCCGGGCGCAGTTTAGCAAGGCTGGCCGCTATGCAGTAAGACTCAAGCGCCTCAGATATCCGTCCAGCGCGGGCCAGAGAGTCAGCCTTCCTCAGACACAAGCCCCTGTCCGGCTGCTGGAGGTCTGCGAGCTGGGAGCTGTAGATCTCCACGGCCAGGCTAAAGTCCCCAGCCCGGTTGGCTTCCTCTGCCACCTCCAGCATTTCGGGGCATATCCCTGCAGCCCCGGGGTTGGAGAGTGGGTGGACGAACAGCTCGCCCTGGTGAGACCTTACTCCCGTCTCCATCTTCTTCTCCCAGAGGGAAATTCAGATACTAAGACGAAGAAGAGGTTCACTGACAGTCTGGCTTAAGCAGACCCAACTCCCAACGCTGCTCAGAAATCATACCTCTAAAGTCAGGCTTACTGTCATTTGACGTCTCGCTGGCAAATAAAACCTCAAGATTGTGCCCGACTCTCACTGCTGGCCACTGGAAGTAGGTTAGGACCAATTCCAAGTCATACGACCTCAACCCCAATAAAATAGGACGTCTGTATAACATTGCGGTCCCTCAAAAACACAACTATAGCCTCATGCAATAAAGTTAACAGGGGATATGGTCTCTGTAAACACCGGCTATGGCTTGTAGGAGGTGTTAGGTCGGTGTTATTAACTAACAGTCTGTTTATCAAACCTCTATCGCTCGCTTCAAAACAAGGAGCCGGTCTGATAACGTCTCTCGTATACAAACACAAACTTTCCTGAATAACGTCGCTTTTAATAGAAAAGAGAAACGATTCTAGGGCATTTTGATGCCTAGTCTAGAACCAAAGGGTAAAATCCTTTGAGCTTAACGTTAGCAAGTAAGAAGCTTAATTTCCATTCCGTCTATTGCGCTAACTCGTCGGTAAGACACAATGTAAACTCAACAAAGTCTAAGTTTAGGTTTTAAAATAGTTGAAAGTACATGAAAGTATAGGATAATTGTATATCTTTTAGCTACCGACCCCGGAGCCCGTCTTTGCTCGAGTGAACCGCAGCCGTTGTTTTTATATAAGAGACCCCGGGAGCAGTGAAGCCGACGGAGCTAGCTAACGTTACAGCGGGTTAACTGGCGTCCAACTCCACAAACGAAGTCTTTACGACCCGATGTCCAAAAACTCGTGTGTCTTAACGCATCCGGATGTCATGTCCTCTTAAAAAACGTAAAAGGTACCCCGACAATAACAAATCTTTCACTACGGTACTCCATCTTGGTCGATAGCCAGCTAGCCTCAACGGCTAAAGGTTGTCGCTTCTTTGGATTTCATGCAATTCGCCGAACCAAGCACAGGGCGTCACGTGACGCACGAGACGGACTCCCATTGGTCCATTATGTGGCTCACTTATATAACGCAATGATATTGTATAACCTCTTACAGAAAACAGTGAATGAGTGGCTGTGAACTTCAACAAAACAAGTTCACAGTTATTAGTTTGAACAAGGATTAACATGTAATATCGCAGTAAAATGCCTTCAGGTGAAATAGGAGGGAAATTAATGCTTTGTTTCAGTGGAAGTATCACTTTGTCACTGGCAAACTCGTAGTTTGGCCGGTTGTGGGATTGAGTCATTGTTTATGTAATGCTTTATATAAGCAGTGTGTCAGGTACGGTTTCATAGTTAAAAATGCTGACAGCATATGATGGCTCATACTTATAATTTTAGCCAAAATGAACAGAAAAAGCAGCCTGGTCCCACACTTCTTTATTTAGAAATATCTCAAATTTTGTGTTGCTATTCAAATACTGTAGCTATGACCCAAATCAGGAACTAGGGAGCTTCACAGGACCTGGCTGATCCTGCTGGCTGGAGCAGACACTGAGCAACTGCATAAGCCCCCTAATAGATACATTGGTGTTCAGATATGATTCATTGCCACCATAATTGACAATGAAATTAGCAGAGCAATGTCTGTTTTTATTATTTAGATTGCTGCTGTGACCTCACATTCTTGCTTGGAATAAGAAAACAAAGAGAACAAAGCACTAAGTTGTCAGAAAAGAGCTGTGATCATGCACCAATCTATTAATACCTTCAGAAGCAGAGGACCTTTTCTGGAAATGCACTGCTGTAGATTTTCTTTTTTTTTAAATATGATTTTTCAATGTTGTGAGCAGCAAAAACCAAATTACATTCTTCCTCATTGTATTTGACATGAGAAAGAGGCATAAAATCTAGAGACGTGAGGAAATTTGTCCATTGGAATTTTGGTGAACCAAATTTTAAAAGCTGTTTCTTCTATGAGGTTCCACAACTGTTACGTAAGTGTTTTCGTTTAAAAATGCTGCGTGTATCACTGCAAAGCTAAATGAACCTGAAGTGACAAAATGTGTATCAGCACATATTCTCAGTATAAAGCCTTTCCCAAAAAGTTGTATAAGGGTGGCATGAACCACTGTGACTCATTTCCCTGAAGTACCATAAAACCCTCTGTTGTCCTATCTGCTCCACATGCTACGCAGGATGTTGTGGGTGTTGTAACAAAATGGCGAGATTAATCTCTTGATAAGGTATCATGCAGTGATATAAGCTGCGCACTGACACAGGTGCAGACATGTGCAGACACATGTACCACCCATGGATACACCTGCATTAATATGCAAACGCACACCTCACGGAACAACAGTGAGTGGTTGTGATAGTGATAGCGAGTGTCATGACAACGTCCATTTTTCATGCTAACACACAGGACTTACCTACCATAGTTCATTACCTTATGCTTTAGTGACCCACATTTCGAACATTTATTCTTTATGTTTTGTCATTTCTTGACACAGACATCATATTTGAAATAGAAACGCTGGAAACCTTTGTGTCGAAGCCTGTGAGTGAGATTGTCAACACACGATTTGACTCAATGAATCATCTTCCTTCCCCTGCACAGCCCGGCTTAAGATACATTTACATCCATATATGTTCACTTTAGACATCAGCTTTTCAGTTTTAATTTAAACGGATGTGACAGACGTCGCACCCACTTCAACACCTCTGCACTATTAAGAATAGAAGAAGGAAAAACAACCATCTTGTTGCCCTCATCTATAATTATAGGTTTTGCCACTTATCAGATTAACTGAACTATTCTGTTATTGTTATTAGCACAACCACAGAAAAGACTTGTTGCTGATTAGTCATGATACAAAATGATAGAATAGAAAAGTATAAATCTAAAATGTGCCTGGTAGAAGTGAGCCCTTCATAGAGGACACCAGCTTTGGTCAGCTTGAATTCATAACAGTTCAGAAACCCTACAGAAGAAAAGTGAAACAGCATTGGTCAGCATTCATTCATAGAATATTTCCCAACCAGCTGCAGCACCATCCACTTCTCTGCTGCCCATGCAAATGCTTTAGTTAACTGGTGTAACTGACCAACTAAACTGTCTGCAAATAAAAGATAAAGTACAGTACGGTTACTCAACAGAGAAAGATGATCGACAGTTGAAAAGGAAAGAGACAACTTTGCTCTTATTATATCTTCACCACTAGTACAACCATTACTGTGTCTGTCAGTTGTTGTAATGGGAACATTTCTAAAATTCAAATGTATTTTGTTTGTATTTATTATTTTGTTTGTGCTTTGGCCAAAAGAAGTCAGTTATGTCAGATTATATCCACTAGATGGGGACACTGGTTGATTGATGGAGGGTTTAGGTTGTTTACATAAGGTGTGAGTTTAGCTTTTAGGCCATAGGAAAACTGCTTTGTTCCAACAATGATTACATATATGTATATATGTGCATAGTTATGTGATGAGTATTGACCTGTATATTCCACCTTCAAACTATACTTAATGAAAGTGTTTATTTGCAGACAGGACTAACCCAGCACACTATGCATGTGTAATACTTATATTTTACTTGGCTTTGCACCAATTAAAAAAACCTATTCAGTTTTCAATTGTGTGTAAACGCAGAGTGTCAGGCCTAAATCAGATGCCCACATAGTAACTGCCAGCACCTGAAGTCACTGCAGCCAACACCTCATGTCTTAATCTTTGAGGTAATCCCAACGCTCACCTGAGGTTTCTCTACAGCATCATAATCTTCAGGATTCCCCCAACAGTCTCTGCCAGCAGCAGAGAGGCCTCTGCTGTGTGACTCACGGCAGGACAGCCGGCATACAGTATAATTTCCATATACTGATAGACTGGTGAGGTGCTTCTCATGTGAGCATGACACTGTATGAAAATAGGCCTGATGACCCTGAGTATGATGTACACATCCGTAACCATCAAGCTGTTCTCATTTTCACATTAAGAGCGTTTTTAAACCAGTGTCTGTGGTGAGTGACACAGTATTTACACAGCACATGCTCGTGCTAATCTATACCCCCATGTGACTTCCAAGGCCGGATGCAATGATGGGTTAACACCAGTTTACCTTAAACCTTAAGTCTTAATCACTGGATACATTCCTCATGGTAAACAGCCGCAATCTATAGAATTTAGATGAGGACTGGGTCTAGTGAGAGACTGTCTGCATTTACCTGAGAATACAATGGATTGTTCTTACTGGTTTGGTTTACTCAGGCTGTTTTCTGACAAGTGAGACCCGGTTGGATAAATTTAGGTTCACATTTGAAAAAGATGAACTACCTCCTCTGTACGAAGAACTGGCTTAATAATGTGCACAGTCAGTCAGGTGTTTAGAGGAGGGGTTCTTCACTAATGGAAGCACTTGTTTCTAAAAGGAGAATCCTTTTAGAAACAACTGCTACACATCAATAAATTATAGAGCATGTTTCCATTTTTTAAAATACAAAATGTACAAGGTGTGCTGCACAAACAGCAATTATTTCCTAGTTCAGAGAAAGAAGCGTCGCTGTTTTTGAGGATATCGTTGGTGGGAAAGTATGTCTAAATGATGATAAAGTGACTTTTTTTCAAGAATATACAGCATGCAAAGTGTTTTGAAATAAAACTTACAGTATAGTGGTTTACAAAGAAAAAGATGATCTCTGCTTAAGAGTCAGGAGGAAGTCTTGCTGAGTTTGTAGTTGTTGAAGTGGAGAATGAATGAGAAAAAATAACTGGAGCTAAGCAAAATAGGTAAATCATCATTCTGATTGTACATGAAACATGAAACAGCTGCTACACTATTTTACCATGTCATTATAAAAATAAAATAATAATTACGTCCTCTATCAGTCTGCTGCCTGAACTGAGGTTTGTTTGTTTTATTTCCATTTGATTAGAAGACCATGTCCTTCAGGAAACCTTGAGATAGGATGTTTTTCTTCAGTCAGCTGGAGAACAATTGACACAAGACACGCCGTGAGCATGAAATCATGAGTGACTGCTGCTTTATTGATTGTGCTGTTTGGTTTGAAGTAAAAAAGGAGAGGGAGAGAGGACGAGAGGACGCACAGAATGTTATACAAGTTGGTTGGATTGTCTCAATGTGATTAGCCGATCAGTGACACGTGACAGCCCGCTCTGCTGCCCCGGCTGATGCTCAGTTGGCCTGCAGTTATTCTGCAGTCACTTCCAAGAATGGGGTGAGTCTCAAAGGTTTCCTTTAGATACTGTATCCCAGGGTTTTTCAACGCTTCATTCTCCTTTGTGCTGCTCTCAGTGACACACAATACAGGCAGTGCACAGAGAGAAGCACCAGATTAACAGGACAGAAAACAGAGACATTTTTACTGAAACAAATTGTCTCTGGAAGTAGTGCAGTTTTATTTATCTCGAAAATGTCATACACAATGGCATGTTGAGCTTTAAAAAATGCATAAAAGATTTAAAACAGAATAAGATAAGATTAGAGAGAGAGAGAGAGAGAGAGAGAGAGAAATAAAACTGTGTCACAGAACTAATTAAAACACAAAGATTAATATAAAATTTCAGAAACAGGATAAACAGGTACGGAAGAAATCACGTTGCTGTTCAAAACAAATGCAAGTAAGCTAAACATCTATTTAGATTTAAAAGATGAATGGAGTTTGGTGTCCTGTTCTCAAGCATTGTAGGCTATTCCGAAATATAGGTGCTCTTATAGAAAAAACTCTCCCATGTTTTTTTGTATGTGTGAAAGTCTTATTTGAATTTTTATGTCACTTTCATGACAGAGTTTCTTTCTTGAATTCGTAACATGCTTAATTTCTGAATCAGTGTAAGACGCCATCATGGCAGCTTGTTCTATTTTGTATTTATCCAAATGAATTCTCCTCGTGTGCCTCTAATATCACACAGCAGAAATAACTGAAAGTCTCGGCTTCGTATCATTCGTCTCTGCCAAGTGCACCGTGTCCCTCATCCCCAGCACGTGGCTCCAAAACAATTCAGTAAAAACACATGGGACCAGGCCACTGGCCACTTACAACAGTGCACACAAATGCACACAAATGCACACACATACACACACACACACACACACACACACCTACAGCCCCACCTGTCCTCCAGCTCCAGTGTGTAATATTCAGTGTGTATGGAATCGGTGGGAGCACATAACAAGAGCGGTGAGCTGCAACACGTGAACACGGCTCCTGCTGGCCCTCACACATGCAGCAAGAGGGACGGGGAAGCAGAGGTGGAGGGGCGATGCTGTGGTTGCCATGGTGCCTGTTCCAGTTGCATTTACCACCCTCCCCTGTGTATATACACACATACACATATATCATTCACAGAAGACAAGGCGATAAATAATACATTTCCTCATTCAGTTTTCTGCTTGACGACATCCTTAAACAATCTGCATTAATGATGTTCCCGTTTACTTTGGTCTACTTTGAAAGGTGATTGCATTCATACCGGAGAGGTTATTTCCTTTTTAGATAAAAAACAAAACAAAAATAATGTTTTCTTTCAGATCAGAATAAGCAGTGAGAGATATGTATTACTATCAGTGCTGTAGATATTATACACACACACAAATATATATATATATAAATTTTATTTTATATGTCATTACAGAAGGGAGCACTAGGTTATATCAAACAGCAGGTGACCTGTTGTGTACTTATAGATGACCAGCTTAATACCAGTTTACTCAATCTCTATTGTCAATATTCTGATTAATCAACAATGTTCATAAATTCATATCACTCACTTTAATCCTTCCAATTATGTAATTAATCCCAGTAATGTCACAAGTATGATGTTTGTATGAAGCGTAATGCATTCACTTAAAAAAAGAGAATAGATCATTTAGATAATTATCTTGTAATTTCAGAAAAACAGAGGATTTTTATTTATTTATTTATTTATTTTTAGAGAGAAGTTTAAAAAATCCTGTTATTCGTCAATTCAGAAAAACAGAGCAGATTTTTTTTTCCTTAAGTGAATGCATTATACTTCCATACATGTTGACATGGTAATGAAAGTTTGCTCTGTTTTGATAGGGAAGTTATGATGCATAATTGTCCTGTAAGACTTCATGCATCATAGAGGCAGCTGAGTGCACCACAAGATGGCAGTGTGCAGTAGACACACAGCTGGTAGAAGTCATATTTAATCAGGTTCCTCCTCCTTTTCCTGCTGTAATATCACATGTAATCTACAATGGAAGAATATATGGATGTTTCCCTATAAATATCTTTTTATGAAAGAAATAAGAGGAGTGCCATAGGAGATTACAGATATTATATATGAATAAAAGTTTGAACTTGATATTGATGTGCATCGTTGCCTTCTCTCTGTAACACATTTCCATTACACGTTTGTTTTTTATAATGTACTTTTTCTTTCCAAATGTACAGTATCAAAATCATCATCAGTTTTTCCTGGAAGATTTGTCTTACATATTGTGTCAGTGCTGTGACCTTTAACCTTTGACCTTCTTGCATCAAAACACTAAATGTTTATTCTCATTTTAAACATTGACATAAAATACAGATAAATGCTTGAAACAATCAGGAGCTTCATTTGGTTCTTATCTAAAATTCACTCATCAATGTCTGAACAGCGTCCCGCAGAAGACTCATGTCAATACCTCACGTAACAAGAGGATGATGTAATCACAAGGAGTTTCATAAAAAAAAAAAAAAAAAGAAAAAAAAAGAAACCAGAAGGGGCCATTCTCTATTTAAATGATCAATTTGTACAATATGTTTCATAATGTGAAGTTTAAATTGATCTAATCCCAGTTCATATTCTTCAAGATCCCTGTGTGGGAGTTATCCATTTGATCGTTTTCTATTTATAATGTACAATGTACTGTTGCAGTCAAGCTCTTCATTTATATACATTTTATATATATATATTTATATATTCTTTTATATTTTATATTGATCAAAAGGCACAGCAGACAAATCAATTCTTACCAGACTCATACTCACAGACCTGCTGGGGTTGATTCTCGGAAAGTGTTGTTAGTAATCAGGCCGTAAAGATTGACTTTGTTCTGTTCTGCCATGAGTCACTGCATGACTGTGTGCATTAACAGGACGCAGTCAGGAAAGCAACTTATTTGAAACACTCCCAGATGCCCCCAGTTGTAACTGTGTGGACAATAAAAGCCGATAAAGCTGCATGAGCTGATCAGCCATGATTGAAGTCAAAAGAAAATTTTGAATTTCAATCTGCATCTGAAGAGTGACTTTGATTTTCAGGCTGAATATCTGAGTCATGAAAATGACTAGGAATAAAACAATATCATTGTCTTTAACTACATACAGTAAATCTTTGTGTGTTGAGGTGATTCTGATGGTTTGAATCAGAATCAGAACCAGAAGAACTTTGATCCCCAAGGGGAAATTAGGTTGAGTTACAGTTGCATCATTTCTTCTAGACTGGTAAATAAACAGCTGTTAATGCTAACGTTGGCTATGCAGTGATAGCAAAAACGTATACATAGCTCCTTTAAGTTTTCTTAAACAGTCAGGTTTTAAGACATAAAGAAATACAATAATAATAGAATATAGAAGAATAATTTGCATCTGATTTGTTTTATTTTCACTCATTAAAGTTCAATAAGCTTAAAAGTTCTTAAAAATACATCTACTCCTTCTCCATCTGTAGAAATTTCCACATCATACTTGTGTAAATTACATATTGCACTACAACCGCCTACCACAAAATGATGCTCATATTTCCATGAGTTAAACTCAGATTTAAGGTGAGCACAGCGAACGTCCACTTTCAGTAGATAAATGTGAAAACTGCCTTCTAGTATCAAACTCTGCAGATGCATCATTCTGCACAAACATCCAAGTGAAGTCACAATGGAACACATTTTTGAGTGGAGGAGGACGTAAAGTTGTCTTGTGGGTAAAAGTTATTGGAAAGTGTGCACACAAGTTTGGGACAGCAACTAAAACCTAATCACATGCCATATATTACCTCCATATAACCAGCCAACTGAATGTCCAGGCATGTGATCCTCACCTTTGTTGTTACAGTAGACAGTGATTAGGGCCCAGGTCAGAGTGATCCATTAACACTACTGTAGTTGAGTGTGAACAGAAAAATGAGTTTTCTGACCGACCTTTTGTCTGGAGTGGTGACACACCAATCAACACTGCCAGCCGCCGGCTGTCAGAGCTCACACTCTCCACTCCTTCATTTCTTGCCGGACGCCACAATGACAACACCTCTGACTCACCTGAAAGTGAGTTTTATTTGGCTAAATGTGATGTGAACTTTGAACTCCCCAGGTTGGTCAGAAAATCCAGAAAAAAAAAACACCTTGGTGCGAGATTATCAACTTTTAAGTAACAAGTAGGAGCACCCAAATGATTTCCCAACTTTCAGTTTCTTAATATTTGTCGAGTTCTATAAACCCTGGAACATCTGGATCTCCCATAATACAACTCAACTCCTTGTTCAGCAATGTGTTTAGAAGTATCAGGATTTTGGAAGATAGGAAACTCGTTGTGTAACACTCAAACCTGGAGGAAGGTGTGCTCTACAGTACGACATAGAAAGTATCATTACCTGCACAGAAACCAGCACTTCATGGTTACACTATTCACAGACTGTATCTATATCCTTCACCCCTGAAGCCATGCGTTCTACAGAGTAAGGGCTTTAAAAATAGCTGGTAGAAGAAAAGGTGTATATGATTCATTGTTAACTCACCTCACATAAGTCATTAAAATCATCTTGTTCTACACTGTTATGACAGTATTTTGTTATTAGTGTGTTCCAGCTGTTAAATGAAGATGTGTGAAATATTCAAACCCTCAGGTTTTTCATCTGCATCGTCCCATCAAATGGAAATATTACATTTGTCTTGTGCATCAGTTTATACACTTCTTCACATAATTCAGCCTGATATATTTTGTATCTGGAAGCTTTGGTCAGTATCACATTAAAAAAATCAATACAAATCATTGAAGTTTTCTCCACGTTAAACACCAAATCACAGTGTGTGTGATTATAACATTCATTATAACTGCACAGCTGACTCCATGACTGTAAATAATGTTAGAGATGTAGGATTTTTTTCAGTATTGTTTAGTAGATTTACCTCTGTTGTTTATTTTTGCTTTGGCATCCACAGTAAAAGTGTTTTCATTGACGCTGTGAGTAAGGTGCTTCATCAGGCCGATATTGCATTTGTGTGTTGTTAACTTTTACAGCTCGGCTAAGTGGGCTCCATAGATTTGTTTATTAAAACTGCAAATCATGCAGTGGGTTGAATGGATATTTCATGCAAACAGAAAGTAAACACATTCCAAAATATCCAACTGTGGGCACATGCACATACAGCATAACCACTATTTGCACTATACTTCTTCTATTCATCACCCCAGATTCTTTTTCTGCTGTTTTTGGATCTTGAAAACCAAAAAAAGCACTTGGGTTCAAATGTCCCATTTAAAGCAAATACTCCCAAGAACTAAGTAGCAACAAAACTGAATTGAACTACACTCCCCTCTAAAAGTATTGGAAGAGTGAGGCCAATTCCTTTATTTCTGCTGTAGACTGAAAACATTTGGGTTTGACATCAAAAGATGAATATGAGACAAGAGATCAACATTTCAGCTTTTATTTCCAGGTATTTACATCTGGATCTGATACACAACTTAGAAGATAGCATTATTTGTAACGGAACACCAATTTTTTAGGTGAGCAAAAGTATTGGAACAGATAGACTTAAAATAGACTAAAGTGTATAAAACTTGATATTTATTTGCAAATCCTTTACTTGCAATAACTGCATCAAGCCTGTGACCCACTGACATCACCAAACTTTTGCATTCTTCTTTTGTGATGCTTTTCCAGGCTTTCACCGCAGCCTCTTTCAGTTGTTGTTTGTTTTGGGGGGTTTCTCCCTTCAGTCTCTTCCATAGCAGGTAAAATGCTCTATAGGGTTTAAGTCTGGAGATTGACTTGGCCAGTATAAAACCTTCCACTTCTTGCCCCTGATGAACTCCTTTGTTGTTTTTGCAGTGTGTTTTGGGTCATTATCTTGCTGCATGATGAATGATCTCCCAGTCAGTTTGGTTGCATCTTTCTTTAAATTGGCAGACAAAATGTTTCTGAAGACTTCTGAGTTCATTTTGCTGCTGCCATCATGTGTTACATCATCAATGAAGATTAATGAGCCCGTTCCAGAAGAAGCCATGCAATCCCAAGCCATGACAATACCTCCACCGTGTTTCACAGATGAGCTTGTATGTTTGGATCCTTTCTTTCTCCAAACCTTAGCCTTTCCATCACTTTGGTAAAGGTTCATCTTTGTCTCATCAGTCCATAAACAGAATTTTTGAGGCTCGTCTCTGTACTTTTTTGGCAAATTCCAGCCTGGCCTTCTTTTTCTTCTTGCTAATGAGTGGTTTGCATCTTCTGGTCTAGCCTCTGTTCTTTTGTTCATGAAGTCTTCTGCGAACAGTAGATTCTGATTCCTTCACTCCTGCCGTCTGGAGGTTGTTGCTGATGTCACTAACAGTTGTTTTAGGGTCTTTCTTTACAGCTCTCACAATGTTTCTGTCGTCAGCTGCTGCTGTTTTCCTCGGTCTACCCATTCGATGTCTGTTACTTAGTACACCAGTGGTTTCTTTCTTCTTCAGGACATTCAAAATGGTCGTACTGGCTATGGCCAATGTTTGTGCAATGGCTCTAATTGATTTTCCATCTTCTTTCAGCTTCACAATTGCTTTTTTTTCACCCATAGACAGCTCTCTGGTTTTCATGTTAGTTCCACCTATAACTATAAATGCTATATATAAAAACTATAAAATCCAAATCTGAAACTGAGCGTAGACATTCAGTGCTATTTATTGTTTGAATAATCAATGTAATAGGACACATCTGGGCAACAATACACACCTGTCAGTCACATGTTCCAATACTTTTGCTCACATGAAAAATGGGTGTGTTCAAAATAAAAGGTGCTATCTTCTAAGTTGTGTATCAAATCCAGATGTAAATACCTGGAAATAAAAGCTGAAATGTTGATATCTTGTCTCATATTCATCTTTTGGTGTCAAACCCAAATGTTTTCAGTCTACAGTAAAAATAAAGGAATTGGCCTCACTGTTCCAATACTTTTGGAGGGGAGTGTAAATCAGAAACTAAAAGTCACTTTTGTACAATCATGTCATTTCCAATATCTAAACTATGATAATTACTACGGGAAAGCAAGAGGTGTTTTGGGGGCACAGATGTTTTTGAAACGAGGCAGCAGCACAAAGTCATCATGACATTCTTTGTAATTTACTGTTGTGTGACTGTGATGTTTGGATGCTGGAAGACTTAGAAACTAAGACTGGAAACTGCAGAAAGGCAGCACTGTAATGTTGCTCCATAACTGTTAATTGTAAATAAGGTTATTTACATAACTGTTATTATAATTACATTAATATTTTCCACTATATTTACTTTATCAAATAATTGCAAAAAAATCTTTAAAAAATCTATATTTGTTTCTACTATATAATGTCATATTTTTATGAATTAAAATTAAAAGTATTATTATAACTAGTATTACTTTGTTTTTATTTACAAATCCAATGAAAAGACCCAAACTAAGAAAAATGTAACCAGCTAACTCCTGTTACAATGAATAGAAACCATATATTTATTAGTAGCAATAGATTTGGGGGAAATATGGAAAAATAAAGATGGAGTTGTTGGAGAATTCCTATGAGGAATACAGATGTGGTTTATGGGTGACATACTGACAACTGGACAATCAGTAGTTTATCAAATCAAGCCTTTTCTAAACATTCTTGATTTGATAACAATATTTAAAAAAAAAAAACACAATTACACTTTCATCAACTTTCTGTGTTCCAGCCCACATATATAATGACATTATATAGACACATGGGAAACGATGACACTCATCCAGCTGCTGCACACAAAGTACGATCGTCTCTCCTCTGTCTTTTACGCCTCCCACTCCCTCTCACCAGCGGAGGGTGTTGTTTTCCTCTGACTCACACTGACTGAGCTGCATTGGTCACTGTGTGTTAATGGAAAGCATCTGTCTCCCACTGCATATTCAACTTGATGTTGCACCCGCTGCTCCCCTGCTGGAGACCCCACAGTGATGATGATATGATGCTCCCAGAGTTGCACTAACAGTTTTGGATTCTGTAATTTGATCAAACACATCTCACATAAACAGTCCCAGTCCTTTGGTAAATGACAATTAGTTAGGTTTGGTTTTAATTAGGCTAAATTAGGCTTTAATTTGATTTAAAAAAGTTGTTTCATACGAACACATGTGTGTGTAAAGCTTTAAAAGAGCTATTTGTATGTTTTGCTATTGCTAGCCAGCGTTAGCATTAACTTACTTACCAGTCTAGAGGAAACGTTAGTTCAGCATCAAACTTCATTCATTTAATCATAGAGCTGTCTCCAGCAGTGGGAAGCAATACCAATGTTAACTCTCGTTTTGCTTCTATCTCTATCGCTTATTTTTTTCTTCTACTGAAGTTAGCATGCTAACCAGCTAGCCCCAGCCCGTCTCGTCAATTTCCAATAGTGACTCACTATAGCCTCTGAAGAAGTAACAAAACCAGAATTTCATTTGTAGAAAAACAGTCAAACAACATGTTATTTATTAAGAATGGGACTTTCTAAGTGTCGAAGTGAAGAAGGAACACTATCCCACTTATTTTTGTCATGTCATAAGCTACAATCATTCTGGGGCTCCTTATTTGACTTTTTCACTAAGGCCTTTAATCATCCATGTCACCCAGACCCATTCACCATGTTGTTTGGGGTGGCCGACCCAGATAGTGTGAAAAGTGGTTGTGAAGCTAAGGCTATCTCCCTCTCAACACTGTTAGCAAGAAAATTAATTTTGCAATCTTGGAAATGTGAGAGGTCTCCTACATTTGAAATGTGGCTGAGAGAGTTGGGAAATGTATTACACCTGGAGAAAATCAGGTACATTATGTCTGCTAAAGAGGAAGTCTTTTTTAAAATCTGGCAACCTTTTCTAGATTTAATGTTTAAAAACTGAACTAGTGCTATTCTGTCACTGCGCCATTACCTTTGTTCTATGTCCTGTTTGTCGCATGTCAAAAACCTCTGTACTGTTCTGTGTAGCACCACCAACTACTGTTAATATGTATTTGTTTTTGTTGTTGTTTTTTCTTTCTTTGTTATGAAAACAATAAAAATAAATACACAAAAAAAAAAAAAAGAAAAGAAAAAAGAATGGGACTTTCTGCCAGAGTCCCACTTTGAGTTTGAGGCTGAAGACGAGGGATTGTTTACTTCGAAACCTTGGTTTTTACTGATTTCAACAAAGGATCACAGCAGTGTCATAGTTCTGTGCCCCCCGACATGCCGGTGAGAGGCAGAGGAAAAGGCAAATTTGAAACTGGTACTGCAAAAAAATGGTATCAGCAGCAGCACTTTCTCCGGCAAAAAGACTGTAATTTGGTCACAAATCATCGAGCAGCACTCGAGCTTCATCGACCATGTGAGGTGCGACACAGTGGGTCATTTTAAAGGTGAGGTCTGCTGGCAGCCAAGCTGAGTTATGGGGTTAATAAGGGGAAAAGCGCTGATGTGCCTCAACAACAAAGTGATGTCGACTTGCTCATTAATGCCAGAGCTTGATAAACACCCAGAAAAAAAAAAGAAAAAGACAATGAATCAGGAATCCTATTTCTGTGGAAAAGTCAGCTCTGGAGACGAGCTTTTTGCTTTTCTAGTACCTTCCAGAGACAAATGTTCTGTTGCAATGTCTTCTCTTTTTCCCACCGACATTCATATAGAATTTTTAACATACATATAAATAGTGACGCATGTTAATTCATTGGAGAAAGCTGGTGTTATCCTAATTTTTCACGCAGGCACTGTAGTTTAAAGCAAAGGTTAGTGAACCATGAGTAAATTGTACATTTGCACAATTTTATACAATTGGGGACTATTTTCAGATGTGGATTAATACACATTTGGTGTTTTGGGAAGTATTTCCAGCAGCCAGATGGTGTTTGGGTCAAAATAAACCACACTGTGTGTTCATGGTAATGACAGAAAGATTTAGTTCTGTGGCACAGAAGAATAAGATATATTAGATACAAACACGCACAAACCAGTGGTTTTAGTCTTTTCATGGGATTTGTTGACAATAAGATAAAGATAGAATTTTTCCAACTTAATGCTTTAAGCAGTGAAACTACAAGCTTTCTGTCAGATGCAGGAGATTCATCTGTATTCTGTTTAGCTCATTTTAGTCTGTGACACAATGTAGTGCATTGTGTGTTTATTTGCACAATCATATGCAATCAAACAGCAACACTTCCACGGTTTAGGAGGATGCCACAGCAAATCAAACAGAGGCGGCAATCAGGGACCATCCAACATCAGCCCATCTGAAAAACAGCAGAACATAGTGATGAAGCAGCTGCTACGACGAGCCAATCAGTCCAAAAGGCTGTACTGAAAACCGCGAGACAGCAGGACACTTTCCCATCATCCTCTATTGCTGGGGAGAGCATCCCACAGGAAGCAGCGGTACAGGCACGGCACATATGTCGACCTTTGTATATGACCACAGGGAGGTACATCAGGGGTGGTTGTGAAGCTTATGGCCTTTTTTTTTTTTTTTTATGAGGAACGTATCACGCACCATATTGCCCTGAGACACTGACACTGATGTTACTGTCACACACGCTGTAGTAGTCATCAGATGGATGGGACAGCTGGTCACCCCTTGGAGTTTTTGACCACTAGTAGTAGTATGTAGTACTATGAGTTTGGTGCAATTCACATCTTGCCATTGGTTTCATGCAATTCCACTGCTTTGACAACATTAATGTCACCTAAAATATGTTGATGTCATCAGTCTCTCCTGTTTGTTCAGGACAAAATAACCTCTCTGGCTAACATGACCACAACGTAAACCCTGTTACCAAAAATAGATTTTCTGGAAAGATGATGAACCTTTGGGTGACGTCACACACCTCTTTAGGGTAGCCAAAAAGATCCATTGCACTGTACACCCATAACCATTTTAGCCCATGGCAGTCAAACCTTAGATATAGCCATACAAAACTTGCACATATGAGGGGCAGTTCAGAGCGCGAAGGCCTGCGGTGAGAATGTGGCCTTTTTGACAGGATGAAATCTATGAGTACCTCTGGAGGACTTAATGAAACACTTTGCTGCTCACACACACACACACACACACACACACATACAGAGACATGTGTGACAGTAGAAGCTGCAGGAACTGAACCTGAGAGCTTCACCGCTCACTAAATGACCACCCTGAGGAGCTTCAGTGTCCTTTCTTTTCAAAGCAGCAGTAAGACACAGTGCTAGTGTTGATCCCGCCTGCCGCCAAATCAAGACAAATGGAAGTCACATCATGAAAATGGAGAAGCAGCAGTTTCGTTGTGGATTAAGGAAAAGAGCAGTTTCAGAAACCTTTCTTTAACCACCATACTACCACCTATTGAATCGTGTTAAACCAATCTGACAGGATTAATTAAGAAGGTGGATTAATCAAGTAAAAGGCTGTTAAAGAGAGCCTGAGGGTGGTGCTTCTCATTTAATAGCCTACAGATTGTTAGCTGAACCAGTGCAAAATTACACCAGGTAGTGTGTAGACAACACATGACTCATGCTACCTGGCAGCAGCTTAACTGCAGAGTATAAGAGCCAAACCTGAGCCTCTCATGTATTTTTATTACATTAACATTACAGATCATCCATTTATCTGAGGGATAACATCTTCATCAAGACAAAGAGTCTACTGCCATGACAGCGGCTCTGTTAGGTAACATCTTCACAATAACAATGGTATCACATTATAAATATTAGATAAATATTAAAATTGTGACTTGATGATAACACTAGATGGAGAGTCACAATGATCAAAGTTCTTTGAATTATTCCAGAGGGTGATATCTACCAAATATCATGACAATCCATCCAGTAATTATAGAGATATTTCAGTCCGGACCAAAGACAGATCTACATTGCCATCTCTAGAGCCACACCGTTTGCATGGCTAAAGCTCAGAAGGTTGCTTAACAACATTTACTCCTCCTCTAACCATATGGATAACAAAATGTTGTGTTCACTGCACAACAAAGAGAGATTTTTAACCTGTTTGGGATTAATCCTAATCCGAAAAAACATGGTCGCTGAAATAACATTTCTTCTTGCTTGATTTGTAAAACAAAAGAATATAGCGATGCAGTGCTGTGCAAGAAAATATGAAATAAAGGAAAGTTTAAAAAAATAAATATACCCATATAAAAACAATAACCAAACTACTGTATTAGGCATCTCGAAGAATGACAAATGCTTTGGTTTTCCAGTCACTATGCCTCATATTCCACATCGAGCACTTGGATTTGTAACTCTGTGGTTGCGTAAGAGGCGTGGACTGGAGCGTGTTCGTCTTTCAAAATAAGAAAGTGAATAAGAAGCTCTTCAGCTGCTTCTCTGCGGCTCAATTATTCCTATTTCCTTTGTTTTTTGTGGAGGCCAATCACACAAGATGGACTGTGATTACCAGATCTTCAAATACACTGCGCACTGTGAAGATTCAAATCTCTGCCACATGACAGGGACGCTGGCTCAATCAGTCTGCTGAATAGCTCTTATTAGTTTATAGATATGGTTGATTTAAAAGTGTTACTTGTTATTCGCAGACATGCAAAATGAAATAAATCTAATGGTGTAAACAGACCAAATAAACTGAGTCTAAAAGAAGAAAAAGAAAATGCATACATGAAACTAATCATTTTCTATATGTAGATTTAAAATATTAAATATTTCTTTATTCTTCTTAATGATATCTAGAGGCTAATTTCATACATTATGTCATATATACAGTAAGTGTACATGAAAAAGAAGTGGCTCAACAGCAGCAGCCAGTATAGTAAACAAACATAATGTGTAGCTCCACAACACAATGAAAAACATTTTGGTTAATGTTGTGTTTGTTGATATTTATTCTCCTTTTTGCTCAATTTTGGACTCCACCAACTTCTGAGAAAATTTTCTAGCTCTTTATTCACTAGATTTTCCACCCTCTTCTTAAGCTAGTTTCTAATGTTGCCTGTCTGTTGGGTCGGGGTAGGTAGTGTACAGTGGATGTATCAGAGCTGCCTAGGCTAAAAATACAAAGCAGAGCTGCTGAGTTATTGGTAATTTTTTGTGGCTTCATTGCTGCGAGCGACTGCTTTCACATTTGACGTCATAACTTAATTAATTGCAAATGAAAAAATATTGATTAGTGGAGCTGGATGCTCTCATACAGTTGGTCTGTGACTATTTATGACGGATGATAGTTATGGAGTTGGTGTGTCATCATAATGGACTACAGGTGAGGTCATGTTTATTTTAACTTTTGTGCTGCAGAGGAAAATAAGTCTGTGAAAGTTACACATGCCCTAAAATATGACCTTTTATATGATCTTTTACAGAATCTAGGGTGCCACCACTCTTCTATTTGACGAACAGGTGATGCACCAAAACTTGCATTGTGTTCCACCAAACTACACCACAATGCAGGGCAGTGAGCAGCCTGACATTAAGCCAAATTGTGTGACAATGAGCAGTCACCTTTACTCTTCCTGGAAAGGTCAGGTTTTGGTGTAAAATCAGGTGTCAGTGAAATGTAATTCCCTAGTTTAACGTGACAAACAAGTCTGGCTAAATGCAGCTGTATCTCCAGTCTACCTGATCGGAGCAGTTAATCCCTGAACAGAACAACATACAGTCTCCACATCAGCGCACAACCTGAAGACAGGTCTGTTACCTGATCAGTTAGATAAAACAACAGTCAGTCAGGCTTTGGATCAACTATCTGACTCGCATATAGGAAAACCTGATTTGTGCAATAATGACAGAACAATGGCTGCTAAGAGTTGTGGTTAAAAGGTAATTAGTGCCTTAAAAATCTGCTGCTCTGAAAGAAGTTGCAGAGGCAAAAAAATACAAGGCAATATGTCACACAAATAGAAAGACTAACCAGGTATTTAGAAGTGATCGTAATCGCACATCACATCACAGCCTCTCCTCAGAAGGGAGAACACTTTATGCACCCTGATTGGCAGGCACACAGAGAGGTCAAGAGATGAATGTTAATGGATGTATTGACGACCCACTGACCTGCTGATGCTTAAATTGGATTAACCATAAGGGGAATGGGGTGATTGCCCGGGGCCTGAGACCTCTAAAGGGCCTTGGAGATTGACAAGCAAAAATATCTGGTTAGATCTCGCTTCATGTTAACCTACAGTATAGTGCCTGCATTACACTAGTTTGTTTGTGTCATTCATATACAAGTTCCCAGCCCACATGAAGGATATCGGTTGACAGTGAAATGTGCCAAAAACACATAAAAAGGACTTAAAATAACTTGTTAAAAACAGCGTAACATTACACTGCAAAGAACTTTGTCTTCTCTCTTACGCTCTACAAATAAAATACATTAAAAATATTTAAAAAATATTTCACATAATACACTAGGAAGTCAACAGAGATGAGCAACAAAATAAATGTAATATAGGGTTGGATACATTAGCAGACCATCTTTTCCTTGTACATAAGGAATAATTTGCAGTGAGCGTTACTAATACTATACTGCAACCTGTTCCCATCCCAGCTACTACCTCTCTTACAACTTTTACTGTAGTTCATCAGCTGCGTTTCATCAGAGTTATCATCCCTTCCCATCCCAAGCTCCAGTCATATTACTAATGATAAAACCTGACGTCAACACAGCCTTGTTAAAAAGAAGAAAAAAAAACACAGCCCAGTATACCCAGTCAAATGGTTTTCCCAGAAAACTCTGTGTGTGTGTGTGTGTGTGTGTGTGTAGAGAGAGAAAAGAGAGTGCGTTGGATTTGCGCACGCGGGTGTGGTGATTGGTCACCTCTACGTATGAGAGGATGCTTGTCAGCCTGCAGTTGTGTGCTTTTAAACTGCGGCGGGCAGAGGGTACAGCGGTCAGACCACACAGCTGCCGGGGATCGAGTTCAACAAGCCGAGCCGAGCCGAGCCGAACCGAACCGAACCGCATCGAAGTGAGAAGCCCGGTGAGAACCACAAGGCAGAGCCTCTCCAAAAAGCGCGCAACTAACACAGAGGAAGAGGAGCGAGGACACTCAGAGACATGACTCTGTCAACTGTGCCACAGCCTTTTCTTTTATGTTTACTCTGGTTTGTTGGATGTTGGAGCACGACAGGTGGGTGATCTCTATTGAAATGGATTAATACACAAGTGAACCTGTAAACTGTGTGGTCAAAAATGTGTCTTTCTAATTGGACCTTTATTGTGGATTTTCCCTCTTTGCTTGGATTTTGTTTGTTTTTAAAACACATCTAATAGGTTAATCCTGGGGTGCACAAAGGATGCAAAGTTACAGCTCATTATAGAACAATAGAACAATATTATAACTATAATATATCATATATAGTGATGGAAGGAGATAAAATATAAAGTATGATAAAGTTCATTTAAAGTGGTAAATGCCATAAAGTACTTTCTTCAACCTTACGCAAAAAACAAGTGTTTTATAACGTATTACTAATGTCTTCATTAATTCTTATTAAGTAAATTTGCTTCATACTCAAGCAGTTAATCAGAATTATTAGGTGGAATTGGTTGGTGAATATTTTCTTCAAGGACACAAAAACTTGCCTTGTTGTTTTAGTTTGCTCTTTCATTCATCAGACATCAGAGCTGGAAATTAATTAATCGACAGCTGATAAATAGCTTAATTGATTAATTAATTAAATAATCAATTCATCTATAAAGGTGCATTGTTTTTTTAAGATGATCATTTATTTTGCATATAAAATCTGGACCTACAAAATAAGCAGTAACTTAAGCTTTCAAATGCAGTAAAATGGAATGAATGGAATAAAGTGGAACTGAAGTATGAAGTGGTATAAAACTGAAACTCTCAAATAATATGCAAGCATTTCAAAATTATACTTAAGTACAGTACTTGGGTAAATATATTTAGTTACTTTAATCACCAAGTGACTTAATACCAAGCTGAAAATGGACCTGCTGTAGTTGAAAGTTTGTGCTCTGCTCCTCCACTAACCACACCCACACAGCAACAGTGACTGAACACATCCTGAGCAAAACATCAGCTTCACTTTCAACCACTGGAGTTCAGTGAAAAAAAAAGACTTTCAGTTACCATTTAAGTGTTGAGACTGAGGGATACTCCTCTACAGTGAACAACATAATCTCAAGATACTGCGGGTTATAATTAGATTTATATATATTTTTTTTTTTAATTTTTTTAGAAAGCCTCTAGATTTTCATTAAAATGTAGTTTCTTATCTCTGATCGTGGAGCAGAGGCAGGTACTGGTCTGTTTGTAGCTGCTCACACAAACAGCTGCATCGATGAAACACTGTATATTTAATACTGTACCAAGTATTTCCTGTCAGCCCTTATAAGAATAATGTACAAAGATTTTTATAGAACATATTGCTAAAATTAAGTACAATAAAATCACAACACAAACACCTTTAGAGTCCTATGGACTATATATTATTATAGTATTGTTGTATAATGTATTCATTATTGTAATGGCAATAACGTGTTTGTACCATTTAAACACTTCCATTGGTATAAATGACTGAAACATGTGCTCTGTACCCAGATGCCAGCCCCTATGATCGGTGGGAAGATGGCTTGGCGTTAAGACAGGTAGTGACTTATCTTTTCCACATTTTAACTTATTCCTATTTCATTACGACTTCCTGACAACTGCATGCATGTTTTTTTTTTTTTTCTAAGTCTCTCCTTTGGTCCCATTTCCACAAGTGATGTTTGATCCTTATGATAAATTATTTCCAGGTTGTGAGTAAAGAAATGAACATTATTAAAGGGTTTGCACAGAAAAACAGAAGGGCAGTGAGAGGAGGCGTGGTGGTTGAAGAGTCCTCACACTGATCATGAATCAACAGCTCTATCACATTTTTCTAACTCAGTGGTTAACCAACATCTTGTGTCTGTGCAGTCTCATGTGATCACCACCACCTATGGTCTGTAAGAACAACAGAACAATACAAAATAGAGATAAAGTATTATTGGACCAAAGAATGAGTCCATAGAGCCACTCTTCTGCAGATGTTGAGTCCAAATGTAGGCAATATAACATCTGTCTTGTTTCTCCTGGATGCTGTAGAGGTCAGTGTTGAAACTCAGAGCACCAGTGTTGCTTTCCACTGTTCATTCGTAATGAATTGTGTCGTTTTGTCTGCAGGTGCGCGGCATCCAAAGTAATGACTTGAGTGACGTTCTGTGGAGAGACCAGAATGAGGTGGGTGACTTTAAACTTTAAAGACACACAACAGTATTTTTTAACATTTTCTGTCAGATTTACCACGTCACTAAATTAACTGTAAACACAACACTGATGGTCTGGTTTGTTTATCGGCTCTTTACCAGGTCTGTTTATACAAAACTAATTTTACGTTTTTAGTAGAAATACATTTTCTGAAACTGCTGATCGAAACCTGAAAGAAAGATTTGGACTTGCCTCCATCACAGACATAGGTGGTGCTGTTATGTGGCAAGGGGCTAAATGATCATAAAATTATTATGCTGCACCTTTTTATAAATTAAGTGGTTTGTGATTTCTGTGCGATTATACTTTATGATTTTGTGTCTCCCCACAGGAACAAGTCCAGAATGTTTTCAAAAGAGTAAGTTTTCCTCCTTATTTTTTTTCAGATTTCTAATAATTGTTCAGCAGCAACTCACTCACTCTCAAATTTCTCCTCTTTGTTTTCAGTTTCTGTTTCATTACTCCAAAGCGCGTAACTCTGTTGGAGCTGTACAGCATGAGGTGAGCAGAGGAACAAATCGTCTTTTACGGTCATCGTGTCTTAAAATGTTGGATCAGTTGCCCAGAGTGGTTGATTTGACTCCTGCTGGTTCACTCTGAGAGCTCACAGTGAACGAGACCAGGTGGCCGTTACTCCTTAAAGACGTTCAAAACGTGAATGACATCATTTTAGAAAAATATAACCTTTCTCTGTCTGCGTAAGTAAATGACATCCGCTGCTCCACTGACAGTGAGGAGGTTCCTGACTTTTCCGGTGCTTGAAGCTGAATCGAAAATAAATTATTACTTTATATTTTGGTTTTGCTGCAAGGTGTGAACCTGAATTAAAATCTCTTTCCTAGGGCTGTAGGGATGAACTAAAATGACACTCTTTTGACACCTTACTTTGAGAAATACATTCTTTCCCCTACAAAAGCCTTTGTCTAGAAGCGACCAAATAAGACTTATATAACTAAAAACTGGCAAAAATAATGATTTAAATTAGAAACCATCAGATAACAGAAGTGAAAAAGACATTCAATACAAAGTTCACTACCAAAAAAGTTTTGATCTTTTTTACGCAGCTAAATGACGTGATTGTCAGAAGTTAGCCCATTCACTGGACTGATTCCTTAGACTTACTACAGTAGTATTATGATCTACCTCACTGCAAATAAATCCATTGTAATATTTTGTACTTTCACTAATTATAACAGAACCTACAAAGATTGAGACCCATGTCAACTTTGATCAGTGTCTTTGTTGATCCGAACACGGCCTTAAAAATTTCTACAAGTCTGCTTTGAGTTCACTCAGACATCCGGCATGTCAAACAGCAGCTCATCATCATTAAGAAAACTCTTCTCTTTCCTCCTCCAGTCTCACTCCGTTCACCCTCTGATGCGACTGTCGCCTAAGCTTTCCCAGAGGAGAAAGAAGGTGCTACTTCTGGTGAGAAAACTAAAGTTACATTCACTGTTTAAGTCTGTAACTGTCAGCTGTATGTTCATAGAAGATCAAGAGTGCTGTCAATTTTTTATAGAAGATTAAAGCTATGACCCTTGCCCCCCCACAGGAACATGAGAAAATGCTGTAGGAAGAGAATGCATACAAGAAACAGTCATGTCAAAACCATAAACATTGAAAAAGTATCACAGACACATAGGAAAAACTATTTTTAGGCAACATTTCTGGGCAGGAATTTGAAATATTGAAGTTGCAGGAGTGTGTTAATTCAGTTAAGACAGAGGAAGCTTCTTGTTTTGGCGGGTTTGAGAACAGTGACTCCAAACCTCTGCCGCTGGAGACGCTTTAAAATGAAGCAGCATCTAAGGCAAAACGATCCAGTATTTAAAAGTAGTTCAGTATTTTGGGAATTACACTTATTCCCTTCTTGTCAGGAATTATGTAGATGAAAAGATCAATACTAAGATAAGCTAACCATCTTCTGGCTGTAGCTTAATATTTAAAATATCAGAGGGATGAAATCCTTCTAACTAAGCAAATAAACATATTTCCCAACTTCCTGAATTATTTATTAGCAAAAAAAGAAAGAAATTACGGAAGAGTCTGAGAAAAAGAATCTAAATTTGAGTAGTAGAACATCATTTTTCATGTTTCCCATTCAATTAATCTTTGTGTAACCCACTTAAGAGGGAACAATTCCTATTAAGAATGAACCTTTTCAGGAAGCTTCCTACTCAGGTAGCAAAGAAGTAGCGACAGTGATCAAGAAGGAGCCAGCATAAATCACGTTAAACGACATCACTGTTCAGGTGCGATTAACTGCTGACACTGACTTCTCTCTGTCTCTCTCTCCATCTTGCTAATGAAACAGAAGATTTGAGAACTGCCAGAGGGGATATTGTAAAAGAAAAACCTGAAAAACAAAGGAAATGAGAACAGAAGAAGAAGAGCAGCAGGCGGCTTCTCCTCTGGACGTCCCGTCCAAAATCAGCTGAAAGAGCGACGCAGAGAATCTCCAGCAGACTTTTTGTTAACAGAAAATAAATTATTGTATAGATGGAAAAATATATATAGCACTGCACTGTCATGGCTGCCACGTGTCTTCCTGCTTCCAAATGTCAAGTGGTGTAAGTTTGTGGTGAAATGTTCCCAAATGCACATTTGGCATGATGCACTGTTACACACGAAAGGGGGGTGTCACAAAATACAAACAAAACACTCAAAATAAGCTCTTAAGCAAGTTCTTTATGGTCGACAGTGACACAGATTCCAAAAAAGAAAAGAAAAAAAAAAAGAGCTCGTAGAAAAAAAACGATTATTGTGGCAAAGAGGTGAACTCACATTTAATTTAACAGGTTTAAATACAGTACATGTACTTTTTGTGACAAACTGATCAAACATAATAAAAAAGTTAAAATTTGTCTTTGATGCTTTTGTAAAGATTCAGGTGATGGAGTTGGACGTTTTTTCAAATTACAAAAGGGTGACTGTTGTGCTGTCTTCCCTGCTTTCCCAAGGAGACGTACAGTGAGGTTCAACAACAAGAACATGGGTTCGATTCTCTCCTGCCAAGTGTCCTGTTAAAGTTCCCCTGAGCAGGACTGCGCCTGTGTAAGAGCGCCACCTACATGGTTAAAATATGAATTGTACTTGCTTATAAAGGAGATACCGTCTCTGCACGAAGCATCGTCAAACGTTTCAGGGTCCTTTGAGTGTTTTCCCACACAGCAGCCACATGGTCTTCCTGGTTTAGAGTGACAGGCATTGTTTTCCTAATAGTCCTCGTCCTCAGAGTCACTGTCCTTTCGTGTAGGGAGCGAACATCTGATTGATGACATTAGCTTGTCTTCAATTTGCTTCTTGGGGTTTTCCTCTAGCTCTGTCTTCACTGCCCCGGTCTCTGATAACCTCCACTCCAGCTCTGGGAGAGAAACAAGGCAAGTTACAAACCCTTCACTTAAAGTAAAAGACACAATGAAACAACAGCTTGTCTGTGATGCAGTTTTTAAGTGAGCAACTTTTCCTCCTACCTTCAACTTTGAGGTTCATGCCTCCAAAGACCAGGGGACCGATGAACTGCGCCTTCATCTCCCCCTCAAAGTAGACAAAGATGGTGGGCAGGTTACGGTCGGGGTAGTTGGGGATGCAGGTGGTGGAGATGGACTTGAGGAACTTGGTCTGGGGGAACTTCCTGGCCAAGATGCTCAGGTGCTGGTTGATGAGGGTGCACAGAGGTATGCTGGGAAACAACATGAAGTTGAAAGAGCTGTTAGTGCTGCACTGTCACTTTGCATTTAGGGGGTCAGAAGAAAATAGTGAAATGTTCTCAACACAAGTTCCAGATGATGCAGGGTGAAAAAAAACAAACATTTTTTTTAAGAAGATGAAGCAGAGAATGTTTTACATCTTTTATTTGATCAATGACAATTTATTGAACTAACAGTGTTGCTGAGTTTCTGTCATTCATCTAATCCATTAATTAACTTTTAGCACCAAAAAACACAACAGACAGTATTTAGGTTTGGGGTTTAAGTCCTGCTCAACATGTACACTCTCATATTCAACCAGAAGGTATTTTGGATTAAAGTTTTCCCAAAACTATGAGTTTAGCAGAGGACAAGCAAATATTCTCAACCACGACAAGATGTGTGTAATCTTACATTATAAGAGATTGTATGTATATAATTCACCCAGCTCTTCCAGCAGCATACAATTCACTCAACTCATAATATCAACTCAGTTTTTTTTCTGCCCTACATCTACAAGACTTCAAGAGTTTTGTCACATTCAAGTGCTTGATGTGGTTGGATGACCTACCCCTGTTTGTAGAGGTGCAGCACCACCCAGATGCCTTCCCCAGCCTGGTTGACCTCCTTGACGTAGTCTTGCCCTGAGATTTCCCCCAGCTCCTTGAACACATTTTTCATCTGAGTTGCCTTCCACTCTGCGAGACGCTTTTGTCTGCAAAGAGACGCAACTCACGTCAGTATACGGACAGACTGAACTGAGAGTCTCAGTCAGAGATTCAAAAATTCATTTGAAAATGGTGAGTAGATTTTTAACTACAATATTTGGGATGAAGTGGACATGAAATTTTACAAACACACTTTATGATGAATTGACGAATATAGCAGAACTCAGTGTCCATGAGGTGCTCAATACACCAATCCCCTGCCTGCATAACCTCCACTCACCTGTACATCTCGATGGCAGCCTCATCTTCCTCACCAAACTCATCTTCGTTCTCCTCCAGTTCTTCCAGTGTCATGCTCTCATATGTTTTAACTGTTCAGAGAAACAACAACAGTGGCAGCAGCTGATTTTACATGTTCTGAAAATAATTGTGTAAACAGTGATCAGTTGAATAGGGTCAAATTAGCCAACACTGAACTTTTTAAAAAATATTACATTTGATAGATTTTTTTCATGGTTTTCATTTGTACATCTGCAAATAAAACCAAACAGGGTAAATTGTAACTTTGAACCACGTTCTGTGTGGTGGAAACATGTATTTCCCACATTAAGCCACAAAGAAATACTGATGTGTACACCAGCTTACCGACAGACTGCTGTTGGAGAGCCAGCTCCTCCTCCTCTTCATCCTCTTTAGGTACCTCTTTGGGAGGAAGAATGCCTTTCTTCCTCAGGATATCATTCCACTCTGTGTCTTCGTTTGGGTCCTGGGGAGAAAACAAAGCACATACACAGGTCTCTTATACAAAGAACAGAAATCTATCTGAGTGGATTTTACTTTGGATCTCATAATAACAGCTTGATTGTTCAGACACTTAAATGTGAGGATTTCCATTAGACACCGCAACGCTGAAGTTAGTTTCTGAGTCACAGCTTCCGATTTAGTAGTTAAGGGGATACTTGAGGAAAATATAAGTTACAATATTACTTTAACTTAACCAACTTTTCCTTTAACTGGAGAACTGGAAGTTTACTTCAGCGTTTTTTTGCAATTTGAACATTTTGTAGACTGACTACAGGTTAAGTCGAAATACATCACAGCCCGACAACATTTCTACTACCGCTGTGTCACTTAAGAGTATTTACGTTTTCGAGGCCGCTATCAGCTAAATTTCTGTCTACCACGTAATCGATTGATCACAAACCAGTTCAGCCTTAGTACCAGCTAATTTGATGTTCATGTTCTTTGTGTATGTGTGTGTGTCTTGTACAAGTTTGGAGTATTGAGCAATCTGCAAGCTAACGGTGAAGCTAGCTCTAAACTGTTGATACGCCCAGCTTCACTGCTAGCTAAGTTCCACAGCTCTGCTCTAAAATGATCTCGATACACTTCGTCGACAACAACCTCTGTTAAATTGTCTCAATAAGCAACATCAATCCACAGCGTTTAAAAGTATCATGAAGCTTTTACCAACCTGCATTTTGACAGATAAGTCTCCTCAGAAATCACACCGCTGCTCTCCTCTCAGATACGGAAACAGAAGGACCGCACACGCACCGATTCCGGCAGGAAACAGAAACTAACACATTTCTCAAATAAGCACACAGTCCGTCCGAGGTTAAAGTAAAAACACTTTAGCAGAGTATATTTGAAGTCAGGTAAGTTTGTCTCTCTTTTTTGACGCTACGGTGGGTAATTTCAGTTTTAAAAGACGTGGAACGGATGCTTAATGGGTAGGACAATAATACAAGTGACACCAACATCCTCATGAGGCTCAATATGACCAAATAAGGAGCGAGAGCGCAGCATTCCATTTGTGGCTCAAACCAAACAGGTGCTTGCTGTCACACACACACACACACACACACACACACACACACACACACACACACACACAGTTCAAATTTCATGAACGTTTCTGGACCTTTCTGGATTTTTACATTTGTGTGTATGCGGCGGAAAGTTCACAACCAGAGTGACTGACGTCACACAGAGCAGGTGACGTCACATGGAGAGAGGCTGTTCAACTGCTCAGAAAGATTTCTGTTTTACTCATCCTCACAGCCACAAAGTTTCAATAGCACTAAATAGGCTACTGCATATCACAGTGGATCTTTGTGCCATATATGCCCTGGTAAAACAAGCTGCTGCCACTGACAAGGAAGTGACATCCTCACTGATGACCTGCCTTGATGAGAGGACTGAGAGATTTCATTTTCATTTTGACCCCAAAAGAGGACAGTGACGTAAACGCTGCAGTTTATGGAGTTTTGCTGCTGCTTATGGACGTGATGTTTGCTGGTTGACTCTGTGCCCATTAAGATGTGAGCCTTCATGTTGTGTAAATGTGTCTTTTAGTAAAAGAGCGTGTTATGAAACCTGATTCCACCCTGCATCTAAGGGAAGGGCTGGCATGGGGAAAAGAGCAGGAAATTAACAAACGCCATTCAGGCCCACCGTCTGAACAGCACGTCAGACGCGTGTGGTGTGCTTCAGGTCTGGTTGTGGATTGTTGGACTCCAGCAACCAGCCGGACCGCACTTCTTTCATACTGCTTTCATATCCTGTTTGCACGGAGAAATCAACTGCACGGAACCGGAGGTAAGTCAGACAGTGTCCAAAGGGAGCTATCTTGCTGGCTGGGCGCATGGCCCCCAGAATGCCCCCAGTGGGCTAGCCGCCTCCCCAACCATTAGCATAAGCATTAGCTAGCACCTAGCTTGCTGGCATAGTGTATTGATGAATGAATTAAACAATTGCAACATAAGACTGCAAATCAAAATCTAAAAAAAAAGTGACTACTAAGTGACTAGAATAGTTTGTATATCCTCTGATTGATCTGTGAAACTGAAATCTCTTAGTATTCTTTCCTACCAGATGCTCCAGATGGAGTTTCTCTACCAAGAGGTGTAATATATATTATGTACACTTGTATTCATGCATGATAACCGGTTTTGGCAGAAACATTGTAAAATGTAATTTAATGAACATTTACAGGTTTTTTTTGTATGTTTTGTGTATGTATGTTTGCATGATGACTTTTTATTTATTCTTTCTAAATAAACATCTTTTCCAAAATAGAGTCTAACGTCTCAACATAAACAGTGCTATCCATGTTAATGTTTATCTTTATTTATTTATGTCATCTCTGACTGGATATTTATTGTAATGCTTTATATGGAGAAGTTATAGCCTACACTTAGAAAATACCAATCATGCTGTAAACAGCAAATGGACTGAATTATTACAATAAATTAAATGGTAAAGAAATGACACCAGTTATTTCTTTACAGGTTGGATGGCTATGAAATGTGGTATATTTACAATGAATCTTCATCATCACAGTGTATAAAATCCAGCACCCTGCTTTCATTCCCTTTGTCTGCAACATGGATGTTTACTGTCGCCATGGCAACGAGTGCCGACGTTGTAGTCAACGTTAACTTAGCCTACATATTAACAATGAACTATAAAATTGTAAGACGTCACTTCTTAAAACAAATATCAACACCAACAGCCATACTATCAAAGACCATAACCAGGTCCTGACACTTCAAATCTTACAAATTATTTTGGGACCGCGAGCTCTTACTTTGAAAAGTGAAAATGGCGTCGTCAGCAGGCGATCACATGTTTTCCGAAAGTGGCCGAGTGATACGAGCCGATTTTCGTTTAGACTGGCGGAAAGTTTGTCTCAAAACTCTCTGTCCACACGCGTAGAATCGACACACGCAAATGCTTTTTCGCTTCATAAATAGAAAATTGATTCATAAATGTCTGTTTTAAAGTTGTAAATGTTAGGCTAATATTCACAATGCTTTTCATTTGTTTCTAAAATAGTTGAATATATTCACAGATAAGTTTTATTCGTGGAATTTGTTTTATATTAGCAAGACATTTTTGTGTGTTTTGTATTACATATATTTTTGTATTTACACAGGGATTGTCAATTTGTTCACACAAATATTTTTTTCAAATCTACCTCCATACATTTAAATCACTTTGGATATTATACTGCATCAACCAACGGCCTTAAATTTAAAATTTAAGTAATTATTAATAGTTATTATATGTTGTCATTCAGGTATCATTATCAATGGAACCCAAAACAGCGGGAAAAGACAGCATATTTAGAGCCTTCAGGCTCGGTCTTTGTCTTATTAATGAATGGACTGAATAACAAATGCCTTTGTGTGATAATAATCGTACTGAACACCTGAACGCTCTGTCAGCTCAACAGCCAATCACAGGACCGCTAGTGGCTCTCTGACGGAACTGGCGGAAGGGAAAGTTGGTGAAATGCGGAAGACAAGAAAATAGGATGAAGAGCTCTCACTCCGTTACGGTTTTTCAGGAACCAGAAATGTCATAAATGCCTTCTATATTTTATGATCAATCAATCAGTGAATCAATCAATCAACCTCTATTACTACTAGTACTAATAATATATTTATACTTATTTTGCTTTTACAGCTTGTGTAGCCTAAAGCTTTTTGTGTTTTGACATATGGCTGATTGGCTGACTGATGCATTTATTTTCGTATGAACTAAATAAAACTTTTTTTTATTTTTTATTAGTAATACAGACAAAAATGACAAATCTGCTATATTATCACAGTGTCTCCAGCTCAAATCTGCAGACATGCCTTTTTTATGACACCACAAATTTTGAATCTATCAAATCTGAACTGTAAGGGCTTTAAATTCATGAATAAATTTGCTGTGGGTGTAGGCATTTCAATAATTTTAATGTGTGCTCTTCTAAGAAGTTCTTCCAGTTATTAAATTATCTTGATAAATGAATCTTTTTTTAGTTTGATTCGGTTTGTGATCCTTCTCTTAAAAGTTGTGAGAATATGAACAGAGGTTTTGCAAATGTTCTTGTTCAACAATAACGAAAAAAGGCCAAATTAAATGGAATAGAGATGATCAAAGTGTCAATAATATTTAAATATATTTATTGTGATTATTCGTAATATTAGGATCGAAAACGTTTTGCAAAATAATTAAAATTTCTTTTGGTATCCATGGTATAACCCAATTCAACTACAGAGGGAGTCATCGTCTCACATTGATGATCTTTGTCTTGTGTGTACAGCTGCTGCAAATCGGGCGTGAGGGAGCAGACGTGAGGCGAGTAAGTCCGAAACCTGCAGCTGTTGGGTGAGCGCAGGATAATCATGGCTAAACCCGAAAACCCCCCGCTGTAGGATCGATCGGGCCGCTCCCGAGCCGGAGGACAGGCAGAGACAACTTTGTATACCGCCGCTGCAGAGACCGAGACGGCGGAGGGCTTCCTCTGGTCCCTCCCTGCTGGAAGAAATGTGGCTGAACCCGGAGGAAGTTCTGCTGAAAAACGCTTTGAAGCTCTGGGTGACCGAGAGGAGCAACGACTTCTTTCTCCTGCAGAGGAGGAGAGGCCACGGAGAGTCGACCGGCAGGATCACAGGTAAATAAAAAACAACTATAACACAACAAAAATAACATGCAAAGGAGAGGCCAGACAAATAATACAGTCAGAACCACGGGTAAACAATGACAACATTGTAAAGGCAAGTGAAAGCCAACTGTCAGAATAACAGGTAGGCTAAATTACAAAATTACCAAAAACAGGAACAACAGGAAATTCACAGGAAAGGGCACAAAGAGCCAGCAAGCAGGTTTACAGGTAAACATGGGGGTGAGTCCAAGGGGGTGTGTCCGAGGGGGGTATCCAAGAAAGAAGGATTAAAGAGTTAACTAGATTTGGTGAACCAAAATTTAGGGGAATCCTGGATTATTATTAATCCTGGATTCCAGTCACACGGTTGACAGGAATGTCCCTGTTCCAGATACATGTGTGTATTGCTATGGCAACAGAAACATTATAAGTATGTGGCAGGTTAACACAACCTTAACCACTGGCTCTGAGCCGGTTTTCAGGCTTCAGTTCTTAACTATGGGGCTCAACTAACACATCAATTTCTATAAAAGTCTGCACCCATCCTTTGTGTCACAACAAAAGTGTTGTACACAGGTCTCAAAACCTCAGGCACTACCGCACCTATTTAAGTTTTATATGCAGAATATAGAGGGTCAAAAGTCTAGCCACTCGTCATGACAGTCAAGACCGAAAGAATACGAAGAATACGAAGAAACGGAGCTAACTTGACTTTACTAGTTACTTATTATTGGTTTAATTAACTGCACTTAACTTTTCCACAACAGGTGTTTGCTTTTTCTGCTGTGAGATGTTGACATGTCAACAACAAAATTAAAATATTAAAAATAATAAAATAGACTGGAGCCATGGTTTATGTGTTTTGCTACAATGACAAGTCCAAATATATTCACTTTGATTTTATTTATGGTGGTGGTCTGATTTTTCAATCCTCATACAAAAAGCAAACAAAACAATATTGCTTTGTTTTGTTACATAACACAAGTTTCATATTGGAGATAAAACGGCGTTAACTGATTGGCTGATCGACAGAAAATTAATTCTGATAACTTAATTGTTTGAGAGACTTTTCTTTTCCCCACCGTCTGAAATGTGGGGATTTGCCACTTCTGTTTTATCCCTTTGTAAATTAAATGTCTTTGGTTTTTGTTGATGATACAAAACAAGCAGTGTTCAATATTATTTGCTTATAGTTCTGTTACTGTTCTCTCTTTATAATGGTTAAATAACTCTGTTAAAAATCAATAAATTGTAAATCTAAAAAAACATTTCTTTTGTCTCATACATATTATAAGAACCGTAGATATCCTGTAATGGTCATTTGTCTTTTCTGGGACTTTCTGCGGATGTTTTGTATGAAGAATCCCCAAACAAAGGCCAGTTTAACTCCACTCTGTGTCTGGGAAACAGATCTCTCACTGTAATTTCCTGTTGGAGAATGACAGGTTTTGTCATTCGTTGGAATTGTGTTGTGGTAAATGTTGAAGGTGGTGAAAATGCTTGTCACCGTGTCATGATTTAAACTGTTCACCCTGCAGAACAAGTTCTATCCCTGTATCATTATTATACAAATGTCTGGGCACGTGCTGGTTGCAGCTGTAGTCCGTCTGACTGCTTCACACTGCTGTGAATTACAGTTCAGCCTGCTTGATGTTTCCTCTGCTTTGCTTCCTCTCTGTGTTTTGTATCTGTGCAACAGGATTTACTGACATGCTAGTGGTTGACTGTACAGTACATTTATGTGATGAGGGACATATCATGTCATTAAATCAGGCAAACAACTCATACAGTCTTTTCCTTATAGTCTCTCTTCTTCCTTGTGGTGAAACCAACTCTCTGCTCATAAAGTAGAAGAGCTGGAACTTCCTGGTTGGAGTTTTCTTTGTTTGTATGTTTGTTCCCGTTGTTCCCATAGCAAGAGGGGTTAAGGGTCAAGTCCTGTTGTCCCGGTGTTTAAAATTAACTAATTGAATGACCTTCACTTTGGCATTCCTGCCACACGGGAGAAGCAATGTTGTCTATTGTACCACACAGATATTTTTTTTTTTTAATGTTTCCAGCTGTTTAAGATGAAAGCAGAAGCTGAAATTCAATGTGGTCTCAAAGCTGTTAAGATACACTCTCCAAGCCCTATCACACCACTGACATACTTACAGCAGGATTTCTGAGAGGGGCTGGGCAACTAAACATCTGCAGCTGATCAGTCTCTTCATACCAGTCTTTGTCTTTTTATTTCTAACCAAATATTTTTCTCTATAAAGCTGAAACACTCTTTAAGTAGTCTCTTGCTTGTCTTTAATGTTTGTGTATTCAACCTGTTTCCCTTAATTTAATGCTCTGACAGGAAGCAAGACAGGAACAAGGCGAATAGCTAATTCATTTAGATGCTAACAGACATTACAGTCTTGGAGATATCAAGGCAGAGCTCTGTTCTGCTGGGTCGGTTGACTGTAGCCTTCACGTCTCCCACATCAGTATTCCCCCACAACATGACCATTAGCAGAGAAAAGGCGATGATTCATACTGACTCCCTTCTCACTTTCCTTCACTTCTGGAAAGTTTACCAGCGTAAACCTCTTCTGGGCTTTGTGGTGACAGACGGATGGTTTTGTGTTGCCAGGCTGCTGGGTGCGCAGCTTCAGGCAGGTCGACTTTGACTCTGAGATGTGGTTTACATTTGGCTGAGAGCCAGAGCTGTCTGTCGGAAGAGAAATTATATTTACACTTCTCCACTTGCATAGGTTCCACCAGTATGGGCTTTTTGAAGGCTATAATATTCACTGTTGGACATTTTCATGTGATGATGTAAAATTAACAAAAAACAGCCTTTTAAACAGCATTTTGATTCTCACAAAATGATAAGAATCACCAGTGAATCCCATTCTGATGAAATACTTTCAGGGTTAGTTGCTGTTTTTTGCAGCTTCAGTTGGTTTCACTGCAGGTTTTATAGGCTGACAACCCTGAAGTTGTTGCGTTAAAACATGTATTCAATCTCCTGTATGTGAGAGAACTGATACCAATTCCTCATCCTTCTCTGGTATAGGTGAACGTAATTATTTTTGTGTGTACCACACTTCCAACTACAGACATCTGATTGCCCTCATTTGTCCAGTCATAACTTTGACATGCAGGCTTGTATTTAGCTGGGGTACACTGGGTTGATCTGACAGATAAAGCTGCCTTAAAGTTCAAAGTAAAGCTGCATGAATAGAATACAAGTTGCCAGTCCCTTAAAAGTCACTATGTTTGTCTGGGCTGGTTATGTATAAATCGTCTAAAGTAGAGTCCTGAACTTTGACTTATAAGTAAAAGAAAGACTTGGTAAAAACTTGAGCTTTGAATAAAGATGCCAAATGTAACTTTGACCGAAGTCTGTGTGTGAATCTGATGTGGCGACTGCAGTGATTCCCACGTTTGTAAAATATATACAGACTACAGTTCTGCCGACCTAAAAAGGACACGCTCAAGTACTGAATCAGCCAATGGCAGACTTCCAGAGAAAGTTTGTGATCACTTCATCACAGCTTAACGCATACCTTGTCATGATTAAAACTCCCCATCATTCATTATATCTAATGCTTGCATGCTTCAGTACACAGAGACATGTAAGAGTAGAACTTATGTAAGACATTTTTCTGCAGTCATGTTAACAATAATAAAATACGCCAGTGGGGATATTATCCATAAAAATCTTAAATGACTTAAAAAAAAAAAAAAAAAAAAAAAAAAAAAAAAAGAGTTCATAACCATTGTAAGTGCAGAGGTCCTCTTACATTTTTTACCAATTTTCCAATCTCCATAAAATTTCTGGCAAGTTTCTATATTCAGAAACATTTTAATTTGTCATTTCTTATTGAACATCTTATTGAATTCAGCAAATGTAATATGTATTGGACTTCATCATACATTTCCAACATATAGAAACCTGCTGGTCAAATCCAACCGACTTAGGAGACCTCAGGAGCTCTCTAAAATAGTTTGGGAGCTGAGACCAAGTCTGAACAGTTAATGCAGTTATTGTAAACTTATTTTTCCCTTTATATAAAGGCACCCAAGTCTTTATGTTGGGTTAAAGCCTTAGAGCAGAGGGCTCAAACACTATATATGATAATGGTGAGCTATCCTAGAAAAAACACACAAGCAACCAAAAAACTTCCACACCCAGTCACATGCTACCACATTCATACCACATGCATTCTTTCTGTGTCTTCAGTCAGAACAAAACAGTGTGCAACATAAGTACTAACGCTGATTCTTGAATACTGTAAAATATTTTCAACTTTTTACTTTAGCAGATCCTAAAGTGTAGATGTGTGACTGTCAGGAAGCTGTGATGGTGGTTAAATATGATAGTTTTTGACACCATTTTTAAGATTTTGTGATGACGGTGAATGTGTAAAATCAGCTGAGAGAGTCAAAGTTTCAAATCTGAAGCTGCGATCATTTCCGTTTTTTTTTTTAAGGCAGAATATTTATGAACTCAGCTTGTGTTTTCTCACTGAGGAAATACAGAATTTAAAAGGACCACTAAGAGAGCTGTTATTGGAAAAGCGTGATGCAGATTAGTCGTGGTTAACGAAGATGAGAACGTGATGACAGTAGCCTTTTGAGACGGAGCTTCAGCCTGCTCAGAGAGTTTGGATCTGTGTGTTCCTGGTCTGTTTCTATTTGCTCGATGATTGAAATGCATGAATTCATTCAACATTATTGGTTCATGGGGGTTGATTTTATTCTTCAGAGCATCTGTGGAGTTGATTGCAACCGTAGAGATCACCAAAGTTTTCTCTGAACAGATTTCCTAATGGATTTTTAGCATTAAATTTTAATTGATTGACTGTTTTAGCTGTCCACTGAAGAGATGGGAGTTTATCACCTGCCTGATTACATACTGAGGTCCTCCTGTTTTTAAATGAGACGCATCTAAACTAAACTGTTATAAGAACAAATCATTTGTTCCCCTCCTCCCTGCAGTGCTGCCTGTGTGTCTGTGCTCTCTAGTGCTCTGCATTGTGTTTAAGCCTTAGACAAGGCATGTTTCATTATAAGTTTTATTGATTCAGGGCAATAATTGCACAAGGTTTCCTTTTCTTGAATTAATTCCCAACTTTGATTTGAATTTTTATGAAACTGTATAATTACAAGCAGAATAAAAATAAATTGGTATAATAAATTCAGTAAAATGCGTTGGAATATAAAGACATTTGAAAACAAAGTGATAAAGAACTATGAACAACTGGTGGTGCATCATAACAATGGTATTTAGAGACATAATTAAATGTTAAAAAACATTAACGGTAAAGAAATTTAATGAATAGATGTAACTGAAACTTGCTTGTCTCGTCCTCTCCTCTCTGTCTCTCCTCTTGTGCCTCCAGTCAAAACCTCTCTGACCTCCTTTCGAGTTGCTGGTGTATTTGTGTCGTCCATCTGTGAAATATTATATGAACTCTTCACCTCTCTGTCCTTTGTGAGAAACACAAAGAGAGAGACTGAGAAATGACATTCATATACTCACATGGTTGTTCATAGTAACATTAGTGAGATTGTGTTAAATGTGTTTATATTTGAATTAGTTTATAGATTAGTTAAGGAAGAGATGAGCACCAAAGTTTCAGAATAAGAAATGTAATATTCAAATCTGCTTTAACTGAGTTCCACAGCACCTGTAGGCAGCACCTCTGCCGTATGTACACAAATGCACAGACTGCTGACATATTTTCAATTATTATTTTTTCTCGAATAATCAATTCATAATTTAGTTTTTAAAATGTCAGAAAATCGTGAAATGTTTCCACCCCAGGAAATTATTATATGGAGGGGCTTAATTATTTTTTGCTGATTACGTTGATCGATAATTCGTTGCATCTCTAAAAGAGTGTCGTGCTTAGTAACTGTTAAAAAAAGAATGAAGCTAATGTCAAGAAGTTTGCTGCTGCTTGAGTCAGTTTGACCATGCTAAATATGCTTTTTTTTCTTTTGTACAACAGCTCTACTAGCGCCATATTAGTTAAATAAGCAACAACAAATTATAATTTGTTTATTTATCTTATCATTTATTTGGCAACGCCAACACAAATAGTTCGGCAACTGGACTGTTGCTAACCAACACACTAGCTTGATACTTTGACTACCCGTTACCTCAAGAGTGCGCCGAAGTATCCAGGCTTCTTCCCTTCATCCTTTTCTGATGACCACACATCATTTAACACAAATGTTATTTCTGGAAATATTTTCAGCTTTCCAAAGCCTGTTGCAATCCAAGATGGAAAACGACCGTTATTGTGACGCCGATTAACGGTTAATAAAACACCTGTGAAGCGGAGTGATACATGTAGTTAAAAGTCCCAGTGCTGTTCTCATCAGCACTCATGGAATGTCTCTCGTCCAATGAAATTACTTGGTCGGAACTAACTGTTGTATAATATAACTTTGATTAGCTAGGTAGCGTAGCTATCTAGGGCCAATGTTAGTTAGCTTCTGAGGGGCTCATGTAATTAGTAACTTATTCAATTTATAGATATTGTATTGCAAAAAACCCCCTCATATTTCACACAATAATTAAATACAGTTAGCTAACTTATGCTAACACTGTGGCTCTGCCCACAGATATAGCTGCATATAATTTAATGCATTGAGGAGGCTCTTATTGTGTTGTTCACTGCTTTCATTATCACTGGTTTTTAGGTTGCATTGTTGGCTAATTTGACTCCACTATGCCAACGCAATGTTATGGTTATAATAGTTCTCACTACAGAATTTAGACAGCACCACAAAACAGCAAACACACAAATTAGTGGATGAATTACAGGACAAATCTTATTACTGTTGCCTGAGTTCTGTCTCTGGGATTGTTTAAATAATTTCAACCCTAGTCTGAATTCTGTGTTTTGTCGTCTCTGCAGGTCTCTTAGTGGGAGCACTGGACACGGTGCTGGACTCAAATGCCAGGGTCACCCCCTTCCGCATCCTCCTCCAGGTTCCCGGCTCCCAGATCAGCTGGGTCATCGCCAGCGGTGAGCTGAACCATCAAGCCTCTTTACTTTCCTGCTGTCCGTCTGTCAGCTGCTCTCAGCTCTCGCTTTATCCGTTCATCGCAGATGGCGTTTGTGTCTGTGTGCTTTTTGTTTTTGCCATCTGTGGTCTGGGTTTGCCTGTGAAGGTTTCTGTGTTTTTCTGTACCCGCATCTAATTCATTCACAGCTGTTAGATCCCCTCCATGTTTTGTCTTTGTGTCCATCAGGAGCTGCCATAGAGGAGGTGAACAAGCACTGGGATTGGCTGGTCCACAACCTGCTTCACTCTCTGTCTGTGTTTGAGAACAAGGAGGATGTCGCAAGCTTTGTCAAAGGAAAAGTCAAGGTAGGAAAATCTGCCAGAGGATGAGTTTAGATTGTGAGATGCGTCGAAGATTTTCCTGTGGATATAAAAAGGATTTAAGGCATTTGTTGGATCAGAGTGAAATATCTACCTCACTGTAGATTATATGATGATGAAAACTTAAATTCAGACGCCTCTGATGATGCAAATCTGTGTACAGTGCTATGAAGTAATGAGTTCATGCTCCCTCCTCTGTAGGGCCTTATTGCCGAGGAGGTTCGGGGCCGGCAGGCTGCCCAGGAGGAGGACCCGGAGAAGTTCAGGGAGGCGCTCATGAAGTTCGAGCTGCGCTTTGGCCTCCCGTCATCGGAGAAACTGGTGACGTACTACTCCTGCTGCTGCTGGAAGGGCCGGGTGCCTCGGCAGGGCTTCCTCTACCTCAGCATCAACCACATGGCCTTCTACTCCTTCCTGCTGGGGAAGGAAGGTCTGTACACCAAAGTGAGGGTTCTGATTTTCAAACCAAATGACCGAATGTAAAGTCAGCGAGGGAGTCATTCCCCACAAAAACCATACATCTGTTGTGTTCACAACAGTTAACAACAATTACGCAGAAAAAAAAAAAAAGGTGTGAAAACCATTAACCACTCCTGCAGAATAATCAGTTTCTCTGTCTCTTCGAAACAATTCTCGCTCTTCACACGTTTGTCTTCATCTGAAAAAGATTTTCTGTTCTTCCTGTAACCTCACCAAATGTAAGCAAGTGAGTCAGATGCCAGTCTAGATCACACCAACATGTTCACACGCTACTATTGTGTCTCCGTCCCTGTGATCAACTGTTCTGAAGTTGATAATAGTAGATAAAATGTGTTTAAATTGCTGCAGTTTTTTCACTGCAGCTCAGCTGGTGGAAATTCATCACATTTTTAAAATAGTTTTTCTTCAAATTCTGCTTTAAAACACAACCATGTGATATGCCGTCAGTCTTAAGAAAGTTAAATGTTTTATGCTCTTCTTTCTTCCCCAGTCAAATTTGTCATTCCCTGGGCGGAGATGACACGGTTGGAGCGGGTCTCCACCGGTCTGATGACGGAGGCGATCCGGGTCAACACACGGCAGCGGCAGAGGGAGTTCTCCATGTTCCTGAACCTGGATGAGGCATTCGGGGTCATCGGTCAGCTGGCTGACATTGCCCTGAGGCGGCTGCTGGACAGCGAGGGCCTGGAGCTGGACCGAGTCCTGCAGCAGCCCGCACGCATCACCAAGAGGTCAGTGCTGGTCCTGGTATCTGTTTCCAGTATGAACAGAAAAGACACCTCAGTTTAACTTGTCATGTTTGTTTCAGCTCATTTCATCTTACGTATCAGTCGCCAGTCTAATTTTCCTGGCGAAGGAACGTGAAAGAGAGTGGAAAAAATTCAAACCCTGGCAGCTTTGTTATCTGTGCACAGCTGGCCGTTCACAGTGTGAAGTGGGTGTTGGTTTCGGAAAGTTACAGAAATGCTCTGATACAGCTCTCCCTAATCTGATGTTGGAAAGGTGGGGGTGGGGGTGGGGGTTTCCAAAGCTTTTTTAATCATCTGACCAACAGTTCTGAGGAAGTGAAGTTTTATGGACAGTCGGACTTAATCTCTCCAACAAAGAGATGACAAGATGTAAAACAAATCAGATCTGGCCTTGAACATAACTCTCATGTCTTGCAGTTTTTTAAAAAGTTTTTGTTTCGGGGTTTAAGACATTTTTATCATCCTTATCAGATGGCTGAGACGAGACATGCACACACATGTTTGATACTGATGAGCTTCGTCTTGTTGTTTTATTTATTTTCTATCATTATTATCAGATGTTTTTGCTTGTATTGTGTGCCCTGTTTTGCTGTAAAGCCCTTGGCAATGAACCTGACTTTCCGTGGCTGCACAAACAACATTGCATGCCACTTAAACTCAATACTTTCCTCCTCAAATGCCACTGAGATACGCAGGGTGACTTATTTCTGTCTATGTAAAAACCTCAAAACCGTAAGAGGAAGTTCAGTTAAAAGTAAACTGCCTGAACTGTGGTACAGATGTATGTTTTTTTTTTTTGTTTCTGTGAATAGCAAATGTATTTAGGTATTTATAGTAGACAGGGTTGATCTGAGCACGCATTAGTCAAGAGATGAAAGCTGAAGAAAGGCAGAAGAACTAATGGAGTGACTCAGAAACCACAGAGAGTCCAGACTGTGGAGACAAAAAAAGCAGGAAGTCAACATGCAATTGTGCTGTTGAAACTGAAACTACAGAAGTGACAAACAAACAAATAACATACAGAAAGAAATATAGTGAGATGAAGAAATAACGCTAGTAACTATGAATAAACTCCTCCCCTCTTCACTTCCCAGCTTAGATTCTCCTCAGTGCCCGTGTGGGAGTTTATCATGGTGGACTCCACTCCATCCTTTCATCATGTTCTTTATCTGGGACTCAGTAGTATTGACACAGTAATGCTGCGGTTATGTTGCTGACATGAATTATGCAGAACACAACAGGTTGGCACCAGCAGGAAGGTTAGAATCCATTTTACATTTTACCTCACAGCAGATGCGTCTGTCACTACCTGCAGGATGGTGAATTGAAACTATTTTCAGTAAGAACCTAAAGTCAAGTTCTACAAATCATTTGTTTCTTCCAAGAAAACTTTACACTGGTTTCTTTGCTGCCTTCTGTGAAATTATCCTGGACATTGCGTGTTTTCTTTAAACTAAGCCTATTCTTTGTAAGTGTTTTTATGGAGCATTTTATGCCTTTATTTGACGGCAACAGCGGAGACAGCCAGGAAAGTACGCAGAGGGAGAGAGCAGGGAGTTACATGCAGTAAACGGTCCGGCCAGCAGGGAGCTGAACTGGGGAGCTGCTGCTCCTGCTGCTTTTTGTTTTGGCTTCTGTGGTATGCGCCATAACCACTCCACTCCACCGCCAGCAGGTCACCGTTACTTGCCTTTTTGACTTTTAAATGACTCACTGTGTATCTCTGTGATCCTCCAACATTTCTCTCTTTTATTCCATTACATATATAGTGGTGTGTATATATAAATCTTGGTGGTGTTGTGTTGGGTGGGCGTCCTTTAGAGAGGAACATAATTTGGGTCATCCGGGAGATTTGGGTCACAGAGTGGAGAAAAACAAAAGAAATAGCTGTGTTTAAAAATGAACTCATCTCCTCAGGGTTCAAACCAGATTTGGCTTCTTGTCAAGGAGGACAGCACGCTGCCTCTCATGACAGCCTGGAGACAAAACCCCCGCTCCAAATCTGCCCCTGTATCCATCCATATGCGCACAATGTTCCTGTGTGTTGCTCTTCACACTTTTAAACTACAATAACACTGACGACCTCACTTCTCAAAGTTGGCGAGGAGTTACCTCATCCATTTCTCCCCGGGACAGGAGCATAACCCAAAAATAGATCAGTTGTTTTTCACCAAGCTTCATCCTCACTGCTCCTCGCTCTTAGGTCTGTTGTCAGATGGAGGATGGATAAAGAAAACACATGATACATGATATATAGAGCTAAAGAATAGTGTTTGCACAGAGAAAGATTTAAAATGTGATTTTATTTTGAGTATAAAGCCAGACTAACTTTGTCCCCTCCTGACAAAAGTCACATGATTTTGTCCAGTGAACTAGTGAATTGTCTTTGTCGTTCAATCATCTACAGCTATGTTATAAACTCAAGCCGAGTGGCACGATGCTTATCGGTCACTTCCTAGCCTTGCACTGTAGTAAATGATAATGCACGTTACATTTTCTCTTTGCTCATGTTTTGCAAACAGGATGTTATTTCAACATTATGTCAACATTTCCAAAGCGGAGCAAAGCATTTGTGCAGAAGAAGCCCTGAAGTCACATGCAGTCATCATAACCCGTCACCATTACTCCACTGATATACTTACGCCATCACTGCTTGCTGCCATCCTCTCCCCCAGGATCCTAGAGGAACAGGCGTTGAGGGAGTACGTCCTTGCTCTGTTCCGGCTCCCTCGTGGCGAAAGACTCCACGAGGTGGCGTCTTGTTCGGTGTGGACCCCGCACGCCCGCTGCCACACAGCCGGGACTCTCTACACCACCGACAGCTATCTGTGTTTCTCCAGCCGAGAGGAAGGCAACTGCATCCTGCTCATACCCCTCTCAGAGGTACAGTACCTGCAGCGTCGCCTCAGAGGAGCACGACCGTTAAACAGAAACGTTTACAGGATTTTAGCAGGTTTTTTTGGGAAATGTGGAGAAAATTAAAATAAACATTGAGCTTCAGTGATCCATAATAACAATGTTTACACAATTAGCTGTGTGCCATTTCAGACCTTAAAGATTAGTCCATTGTGGGCTGAAGGCTAGTGGGCCCAACCTGCACGTCGTAACCAAAGGAGGTGGTTTACTGAGGTCTAATGAAGCATTACTGGCTGTTGTTGTTTGTTTTTTACCTCCTCATACAGAAAAGCTGATGGTGCAGTGAAATTTTACTCCACTTTCCCTGGGCTTGAATTTCCAACATTGACCCCAGGAAAGTCCCTGCATGAGTTGTGACCTTTCACGTGATGCATGATAAACCAGGTCAACTTTAACTTTCATAATGCTAGTAAATTGCAGGAAATAAGCAGAAGTCCAAGAGCTCATGTGGTGTAATTACTGACAACCACCAGAGCACAAACAAGCTTTAGGTGTTTCCGAGCTTTAGAAGGTGATGAGGACAACCAGATTCAACCATTAAGTAAATGTGAAATATGGATTTTGAGATGCTGAAACTTGTGAGAGATGCGTCACTGAATTCAGGCAGCAGACGACATGAACAGTCTCCAGTGAGTGAAACCTGTCTGGTCTGATCTTCCAGCCTGTTACTGAATGAAGCCAGTGACTTTACAGTCGCAAGTCAGGTTCTTTGTCCTGAGTGAGACCCTTTTATCTGAGAGTTTCTATAGTGGTCATGTATTTTGAGGCAAAGTTGTTTAACAGTCTGTGTTTATTCTGCCCGCTGCAGGTTAAAGAGTAACACTCGGACTGCTTTCATGTGGTTGATAATCTTCACACACATTAACACATTACAGTGCAGAGTGAGGGGCTGTTATTTGTTGCAGCAATACAAGGGACAGTTAGTTTACATGTTGTTCTTCCTTAAAGTACAAGTCCACCCTTTTTACAAATTCAGAATTTGTGATCTAAATGAACATGTCACGATTTGAAAATCTGTATTGACATTTACTGATGTACGTGCATGTGAGAATAAGCCTGTGAATTTGAAGCACTTTGCTAAAATAATCTAAAATTGTACGTTTTCTTCCAGCATTATTGTCGGGCTATTTTAGTTTGGTTCAGTTCATTGTGAAAAGCAGAGATTAAGCAGCCAGCTGCTCGATCTGTTCGTGAACAATGTACGGAGTCACGCGTACTTTCTTCCCTCCACTGCTGCAGTTTAATCCTCTATTTCCTCTGTTTTCTGTTGAAGCATTGTCTTTAGAAAAGTATAATCACTTCCTCCCACCTAATCTGTCGCTGTGAATAAGTAATAACTCCCCCTCCTGCTCCTCCACATTCTCTTTAACCTCTATTGTCTGTTGTATTCCTGCACGTTTCCTGTGGAGCTCGGCTATATGAATTGTGTAGTGATACGAGAGTGACGTTCCTCATTTGGTGATACTGGTCTGTTATTCTCATTTTAAAGCCCCTGTCACAGTCTGGAATAATCCGTGGATGCTATATTAAGACATCCATAAATGAATCTGCCTCACTTCTAGTTTAAATTCTATATTATATGACAGCACCATGTTATTGAACATTATCTCATTATTCGATATTGAGGTATTGAGTCAAATATACTGAATATTGACGAGATTTTTGATGATATTTGACTAAGCCTTTGTGTTAAACAAGAACATATTGACTATTCCAAGTATGGCCAGCATTAGTTTCATATTGTAGATGCAGATTATTTAACACATGATATTATGAGGCTGTGTAAGCAAAGATTACATGTCATGAAAAACAGTTGTTTCATCATGTTTTCATAAAATCATACAATCATCTGTGTCCATGTTTTGACCCAGTTTCCCGCCTAAATCTCCTTGCAGGACGTTCTTCTGCGTTCTTACTGTCACTAAAAGCCTTGTCTCCTCGACTTTCAGGTGTTATCCATAGAGAAAGCGGAGAGCACCAGCCCGCTTCCCAACCCCGTGATCGTGAGCATTCGGACTAAGAAGGCTTTCCAGCTGATCGAGCTGCAGGACAGAGAAGAGCTGGTGGAGCGGCTCAACTCCAGACTCAAAGCCCTGCAGTGGAAACAGTCCATGTTCCGCAACAAGAGGGAGAGGAGCGTGGTACGTGTGATGCTTCGTGTAAAGGTGTCTTGACGGGGGCAAGAAAGTGAACAAGCAAACAGATTGGGCAGAGAAGGAAAGATACTGGAACAACTGACCTAACACCATCAAAATTTAAAGCTGACCAGACACTACAAGAGGCGAACTGCTGCTGGCTGACTTCAGACACTTTATGTTTGAAGAAGCTCCTCAGTTACTGTTCTTTAAGAGTCACAGCAGCAACATGAGCAACAGTAGCCAGAAAACACTTATTGTTTGTCTCCTTCAATTCAGAATTTAAAAGTCTCCTCTAGTGTCTCAGAGAGCCACATGTGGAGCACGAATCTTCTGTAATGTTGTAGGAGGGATGTGCTGTTTAGCTCTGACTGTTTTAACATGGATGCAAAAGGTAATGAAGATAGAAAAGCACAATTTCACAACTGTATTTGTTCAGTGTGATCTTGCAAACAATCGCAGTATGCAATAAAACGGTCTATTTAAGCCTGAGCTTTTGTATAATCGAGGACACGTGAGCCCGAAGGTTCAACTAATCCTGAAAAACACTGTGTGAAGTCAAACTGTGAAGCTTTTAATCCTAAAAATTGGTTCTCACTTCTATGTTTTAACACGTGGAAAAATTTCAGCAGGAAACTTATAGTTATTTTTTTCCTCAGAGCTCCCCGACACCTTACTACTACACCTTCTACTACGACACTGGGTTTTCTGATGAAGAGGAGATAGAGGAGCAGGTTCTGCGTAACACGGTCAACAGTGAGGCCCTGATGACGGCCTTCCACCAAAACCAACCGGGAACAAATGGCAACAAGGTGAGAGGAGACCGGCACCGGAGCTGTTTGTCAAACGCAGATAAATCATTTGAAAAGTATCAGCAGGTTTGTGTGTGAATCTGTGTGTGGGTGTCAGAGCATGGAGCAGGCGAAGGAGCGGCTGTGGGAGGATCATTTCTCCGAGTTCGGTCGCGGCGTGCACATGTTTCGCACAGAGAAGATCCAGAGACTTGTTGCCATGGGGATACCAGAGTCGCTGCGAGGGGAGCTGTGGATGACACTTTCTGGTAAGAGAGAAGGAGCTTGAAAAATTGGCTAAAAACAAAGAGCGTCCACGTGTATGAGAATCTGTGCAGAGCTGGAATCATCATTACAATCACTACAACAAAATGGACAATGCACTTAATACACTATATCTAAAACTAACTCAACAAATGAAGATATAGCATAACAGTGATTTGATTAAATGCTACCTGCTCAACGAGTCAGTGTTCATTTATTAGAGTTAAGAATAAATGAAGGTTAATTAAGAATGAATAATTATGAAAGATAATCAAATCACTGTGTTGCACTGACACAGTCATCTGAGAAATGAACAGGAGAACGACGCCAATATGAAAACCTGCATGTATTGTGTGATTACAGATTAGGTGGAGGTGACACACGGCCGTTGATGACTGATACACAGATGTATCTGAGAAACGCTTCTGAAAAGCTCTGTTTAGTTTGAGAGGAGGATCATGTCGGCTCGGTTTGGGCTGTAGACCAGAACAGATACAAGAAGCACAGACTTAAGTCCCGGCCCCAGCAGATAGAGTGTGTGGTAAAAGGCAATGCTTACAGGGCTTCTCTAGTCTAGTCTAGTCACATTCACAGACTTCCTGATTGGTGGACGACTCGCTCTACCTCCTGAGCCACAGTCCTCACTAAGATAGCAGTACAGACGTGTGTGTGTGTGTGCATATGTGTGAACACAGCTGGTGCATCACTTCCTCTTCTCACATCTCATACAGTAGCACCATTCAGTCAGAACCAAACACAGACAGCTTTTATTTTGGTTTTCTGTCACTTCCTCTGCTCGGTCTCACTTCCCTGCGCTACAGCGGCAGCCGTCACTCAGAAACTGAAAGTGATGAACATAACCCGTGGAGGAACTGAAACAGACCCAGGGATAAAAAAGGAATTTAGCACCGAGACAAAGAAAGAAATTATTGATCTTCATTATACTGTATCATTATACTATATATATATATATATGTCAATATCATAATTCTGTTTTTTCTGGTGCCCATATTTCTGAGAGGGGAAGGTTGATGTAGTTTAAAAAACAGTGACAGGATTTGTAATGAGCTGAGTGGCTGTTGAGCTGCTTTAAAGGTATTTGAGCACCTGCTGACTCACAGCATCTCTCCCCCTGGCGTGTGCAGATGCCTCCTCAGAGCTAGAGGCTCATCAGGGCTACTACACCAGCCAGGTGCAGAAGTCAATGGGCCAGAGCAACCTCGCCACGGAGGAGATCGAGCGGGACCTCCACCGCTCCCTGCCGGACCATCCTGCTTTCCAAAACCCCACCGGCATCGCGGCGCTCAGGCGCGTCCTCACCGCCTACGCCCACCGCAACCCAAAGATCGGATACTGTCAGGTGAGGCCCACACGAGGTGAAGAGTGAGGTGACGTCATAATACCGTCACGGAATAAATATGTCCAATATTTACTTGTTAAATCTCTCTCTGCCCAGTCTATGAACATCCTGGCGTCCGTGCTGCTGCTCTACGCCAAAGAGGAAGAAGCGTTCTGGCTGCTGGTGGCTGTTTGTGAGAGGATGCTGCCCGACTACTTCAACCGCAGAGTGATAGGTGAGAGGTCAGGGGTCAAAAAGACAAGAGTGGTGAAGCGTCGACTCATAGTCACAGCAACTGCTCCCTGTTTAAAAGCACATAAGTTTTTAAAACTCATGTAACCACAGTTTGAACCATTTAATGACATAAAGACTTCTTTTCACATACTGCAGTTGTTCCGTCGGAACTGTTTGTTCCTCACACCAAACAACTCGAAGGCTTATTGTTGGCCTCTTAAATAAGAGCTTATTTCCTGTGTTTGTGAAGCTGTATATTTGTGACATGCAAGGTGCATTTGAAGCAATTTCCTCTTCCTTTTAATGCCCAGATGGTTGTGGCCATCTTTTCATCTTTAACACAGTGATTGTGTTTGTTGTACGTGGAACATAGATTTGTCATTTAAAGTTATTTTATCATTTTATTAGTACCAACAATTTCCCCACTTCTAACCCAGAGGAGACAAAAACAGCAATGAATTTAGCCTTTTAATGTATAACCACATTTGCTGTGAAACAATATGTGTAATACTGTAAATCTAAATGAAACAACATGGCTTTTTTTTGTGTGTTTTTACTAGTTTTTGGATCACAGTATCGTTCTATAGTGCAGCATGTTATCAGGATCAGGCTGAGGTTAAACAGCCAGTGCTTCTTAGTGAGATAAAATAATTATTGTTTTTGTCTCTCAGGGATATTTGTTGATCTGTTAAAATAATAAAATCACATGATAGTAGTCATGCAGCGAGGTTAGGTTGAGCAACAACACTGGATTCCCTGAATGTCCAGCTTTTGCTGCCATCTAGTGGTCAAAGCCGAGAAAAACAGCACATTCAAAAGAAATGATTCTTTGATCAGTCCCTGATTTTTATAAATAATTTTGCCGATTTTAGACTGTAAATAATTTAGACCAAATCCTCACAGGACTGCTGTAGGATATTTAACCTGTCAGAACTTTTCTTCAATGTAAATTAGCTCTGCACAGCAACCCTGACTCCACTGTTTCCTCCCGCAGGAGCTCAGGTGGACCAGTCGGTGTTCGAGGAGCTGATCCGGGAGCGTTTGCCAGAGCTGGCTGAGCAGGTCCCAGACCTCTCCTCCCTCTCCTCTGTCTCCCTCTCTTGGTTCCTCACCCTCTTCCTCAGCGTGCTGCCCTTCCACAGCGCCGTCTGCGTGGTCGACTGCTTCTTCTTCCACGGGATCAAAGCTATCTTCCAGCTGGGTTTGGCCGTGCTGGAGGCCAACGCTGCTCAGCTCTCTGCCAGCACCGATGATGGACAGGCACTCATGATTCTCACAAGGTAGAGTGGTGTGTTATTGGAGGATGGCAAGCAAGTGTTTTCAGATTTAATTTTTAAGTTGATGGACTTTATTGGTAGAATATATCTAAATCATTAATGAATTCTAGGTCATATTCAGATTTATGAATGGAGCGACTGCGTTTATGTTTTGAAAATGTTGTGTTTGAAGTGAACCCTCTGCTTTTGCAGTTTTCTGGAACAGGTTGGAAGTAAAGAGTCGTCCCGTCCTCCGTCCTCCCCGCCTGCTGCAGAGGAGAGCAGCAGCAGCAGCGACACCGATATTCCCGCTGTGCGACACACAAACATCACAAACCTCATCAATGAGTCCTACGAGGTGAGACGCAGAGATATGATGACATTTGATGCCGATGTTCACCGTTTTTTATATTTTATAGCAAATTATCTCTTAATTTTAAAAGCAATAAGGCAATTTTTAAAGCAATAATTTTGGTAAATTTCAATGAACTGACCCTTTAACCCCTTCACTTTAACCCCAATTCATGGAGGGTGACGAGTTTGCATCATTCTCTGTTATTTGTGTTTTCTACCGTCAGAAATTTGGAGACCTGACAGTGCGGCAGATCGAGAGGCTTCGCTGTCGACACAGAATCCGAGTGCTGCAGGCTCATGAAGACACCACCAAGGAAAACGCTGTGAGCAAACAGAGAATATCAACGTCTTTGGAGATGCTTAAAAAAAGAAAATTATACAACTTCTCAACCACTGATAATTGCAGACGGCCATCTTTCCCCTCTGTCTGTGTCTGTGCAGTTGCGATTGGTGACTCCAGATGTTTCCATCCCTTCAGAGATCTTGGCCGATGTCTATGACCTCTTCAAGGTACCTTCTTCCAATTGGTCAACACCCTACCCTTCAAAATGATCATCATCTTTGAGGCTTTTAAGGAAACTGAGCCATTTCGTAATTGTAATCATCTTTCCGTCCGTCTTTGGTTCTTCTCCTCCCCGTCCAGACGGAGCACTTTATCAGTCTGTACTGGGGTGACAGCAGCTCTGCGGCGGCGGCGGAGGCGGCAGCGTGGAGTTACGGTGACTCTGGTCGCTCCTACATGGAGCGGCAGTACCGGCTGGACCGGCCCCAGTTCAAGAGCCTGTATGGGCTGCTGGTGCCGTGGCCCGGCGGCTCCAACCAGCACACCGACACTGTGGCCAACCGCACCTTCACCCTGCTGGACCAGGACCGCGACAACCTGGTCACCTTTAGAGAGTTTGCTGGCTGGCTGGGTGGGTGAAGGAAGGGAAGCCGGAGACACACTGAAAAATAACAGATTGGTCAATGTTTTCAGATCGCAACTAGAACTTGGATCTAACGGTGTCTCCTCATTTTCAGACACTTTGTACTGTGAAGAGCTTAATGAGAAAATAAGGCTGCTGTATCGCCTCCACATCCCACCAGGTTGGTCTTTCTGTTCACACAGTCATAGTCATTCAAAATCTGGGCTGTAATTCAGTGATTCACTTTACTGTGTGTGTGTGTGTGTGTGTGTGTGTGCAGCTTTGACAGAGAGTGAGGATGACCCCTCTCTGATGAAGAGCCCTCTGCTGTCCACCAACAGACCCCTCTGTGTGAATCTGCCCTCCGGTCAGTCCAGACAGACTCCTGCTACTGGTTTATTAGCTCGACACAACACACTACAGCTAAAGAAAACACAAGCATCGTATAACATGTTTTGGTCAGCTGATATAAATGTTTGTAAGAAATAAATCTGACCGCGACTTTTGTTTCCAGGTGTTGAAGGTGAAGTGAAAGATTACCAGGAGCAGCTGAAGCAGATGCTGCAGGATCTGGCCAAAGAGAAGGAGAAGGATGTGGAGAAACCTCTGCCACTCATGAACCAGGTGCTGGAAACATGCTGAGATAGAGTTATATTCAATGTATAGAATCTACTTAAAGTCACTATATACAGAATTGAATATTTCCGACATTGCTGCTACAGTGACAGGCTGGTGATGTGTTTGCAGAGAGCCTGTCTCTCACCCAGTGCAGGGACAGGCTTAGTCTCATCAGCAAATATCTGATCCAGGGGCGCAGTTAATTATTTTCATTATTTTTGCACTTACGTTATAGTCAAAGTGCCAGAACAAAACAGAAAAATACCCATCACAAATTCCGAGACCCCACGTAACGTCTTTAAACAGCTTGTTTTATATTAAGTCAAATATAATTATTAATAATAATAATAATTTACACAGAGAAAACAGACAATATTTTCTTTTTAAAAGTGGACACTTCAGCCTGAAAAATTACTTTTTTTATATTTTGATTAATGATTCATTGATCAAAATCATTGAGTATAATTTCTCTCAATCTATTTATCAATTTTGGTCAATTGTTTCATCACTAATCACTAATCTGTTGGATTATGATGATGTTATCCGATGAAGCACTGATATAAACCCCCTTCATCTCTTCCTCCGCAGTGGGCGTTCATCCAGTTCTGTAAAACACTCTACAGCATGTTCCACGGCGAGCCGGAGGAGAACGACCTCTTCCAGGCCATCGCTACGGTCACCAGCCTCGTGCTGCAGATCGGCGAGGCCGGCCACCGCGGGCACAGCTCGGGGTCAGAGGTCACCGGCCAAGAGGAGGCGAAAGGAGCACAGCCCGCACAGGTGACTGCTGAAGATGCCGGGGCTGACGAGAGTTCGGCGGCGGCGGAGAAGGAGTGGACGGTCAGCTACGCTCAGATCCTGGCGTCGCTGCTGACCGAACAGGCGCTGGTGAACTTCTTCGAGAAGCCGACTGATCTCTCGGCTCAGATCGCAGCGGCCAGGGAGAAGCAGTACCACCAGCGGGCGGGGTTGCTCACACTGCAGCAAGGGAGCAGGTGACTGAAACGTGGACGGTGTGGAGCCACAGCAGAAGCCAAATAAGTCGAAGAGGAAAACCCACAAGATCAGTATCACTTGACTGAATGTGACGGAACGCAGCGGCTTCACATTCAGAAGCTAAAGAGCCTTAAAGTTATCTGTGACATTTACTATATCAGTACTATGACTGACTTAACAACAAACTGATCCACTTTTGCCTGTAACTGACAACAGAAAGAAGAAAAATCTCTGATGGTCATTTTGTGCCACGGACACCGAGAAATTACAATTATTGCCTTCGTAAGTCACCGTGACGATGCCTGCAGTTAGACTGTGTTGTGAATAAATAATCCCTCACCACTTCCACTTATTAGGCGCCCCTTATAAAGTGTTTATAAGTAACTAATGCTTTATAGATCAGTTATAAGCCTTTTATTTAATTAACTTCTCAGTCGCCAGGTTGCAAAACATCTCTGATCGGTCATTAACAGTGAAATCATTACCGGTGTCTCACTCTCTCTCACTTTCTAATAAGCCAGGAACTCATTAATAAAATGTTTACTTACTTCATATTATCCAAAGTTGGTCAGTCATCTGCTGTGAAAAATGTAAATAAGTGAATAATAAAAGGGTTTTTACAACAATCTAAAAACCAATACTGGGATTTTGATCCAGACTCTCACTTTTCCAGAGGGTCAGAGGTCAAAGGTTCCTTCAGAGGAGGAAACCTGATAAACTAATGAGCAGACAAGCCAGTGTGCTGCTGGAGGAGGGTAAAGCCTAATCACTTATCTATAAAGTGTTAGTACATCATACAACTAAATACCTTTATAAAGGTGGCCTTATTAGAAAGTTGTGCTACTAATCATTGCAATCAACGGTGCAGCATTAAGGACACATCTAGCATGTAACGACTGTTCTTTTTTTTTTTTTTTTTTTTTTTTTACTGATTTTATAACCTCTGTTTCTTTAATATCAAATGTTTTCACATGCACTCACCCCGATTAAAGATGTTTGTTTTGTTTTTTTAAAAAAACTTTTTCAAAATACTGGAAAATAATCTACAGTTATCTGAAACTGTTGCAGAAAAAAAGACGGTGAAACACTGGTGAAATTGTCTTTCAAATAAAACACGTCGCATAAAGACATCACTTCTCCTTTTTCTTCTATAAAAGCAAAAGCTCATATAATCAGGCTGAACTGTCATTTTGTTTTCAGTTCATTATCCAGACTTTTCCTGTTGCGCTGCAGTAGCAGTTGCCAGGAGGAGTTAACATCTGTCACGTCTACCCAATAATATAATAATAAATATGCAGATGTCACAGTTGGTTTTTCTGTAAGTCGACTTACTACAACCTGTACGGCTGCGTCGAGCTCACGCCGGTCACCATTTTTGTGCCCATTTTTCAGTCTTAATTTTTCTGGCTCTGGCACTGCAAGATGACGTCCCTATCCCTGCTGTTGTCTTGTCTGTTAGCACAACACCAGAGATGTGGGGCAGTGGTTCAGAGGTCTGAAACAAGGGTAGAAGAAGAGCCATGTTAATATGACGCTCGGAGGCCGAGTCTCTGAGCAGAAATGCACAGAGAGATCAGCTATCGGCTTTACAAACACAAAGAGCTGCATTTTCAAAAGGTATCTGAGAATGAAGAGAAGGAGGCAGGGTGCTGCAGGAGCTTGGTGTGCTTTATTAGCTACTGATTAAAGGTAGAGGACGCACCTTACCCCAGGACCTAAATAATCGGAAGAAACAAAACACACATTCTACTAGTGGCCAGCCTTCAGTGTAAAGGAGGGAAGACTGAGGCTTGTCTCATACAACTCTTCAGGAGTGGTTTAATCATGGAGGAGGTAGATGGTGACTGACTCCTTGTAAGTTTCTTTGTTTTAATCATTTCCTTTTTTCTCTCCATAGAACTTCCATTAAAGGCACAACAGGAACTTCTTGAGCCCATTGTTTTTTTATGAGAAAATATTCTCTCGGTACAACTCGGACAAACAATGTTTTTATATATATTAAATATTAGTGAAATTTACAAAATAATGGGCCAGGATGTATGTTAGTGACTCTTGCTTTTCCAAGACAGCGTCTTAGAACAGTTAAACAATCTAAAATAGTAAAATAGTAGGCATAGTATGTATAATCTGAAATATTTATATGTGTCAGGTCACGATGCTCATGTCACATCCACAGGAAACGGGGGCAGCAGCATATGAATGATAACAGACTTACCAACGACAATTACAACACAATTCAAATACAGTCACAGAGCTACAAGGAACTAAAAGCTACACATTGCACGAAGCCACAGAAGTTGTGATTCACAGGAAGACCGATCAGTTTGCCCTGTGGATGTGTCTCGCCCACTCCGGAGGGACGATGGGCGGGCTTTGTCTTTAAATTGCTTCAACGTAGTTGGCTGGCAGCATGCCGGTCTTGCCGGTGCGCTGCACAGTGCCGTACATCCACCCCTCATCGATGGCCTGCACGTTAACGATGACATCGCCGTCCTTGAAGGACACCTCATCGTTGTCGGCTGCAGAGTAGTCGTACATGGCACGCACAGTTTTCTGCAGAGAGTGAAGGAAGATCAGTCAGAGTCAGTGTGTTTTAAGGGTGGAGGGAGAGCGAAGGTTTAAAGGATAAGGTTGGTGATACTATATACTTTTGTAATTGTTAACAAATCCCATGAAAAGTAATGAATTGATCCTGCTAAAGTATTATTGTTTTTACTTTTATCCAAACATATCTTATTCCTCTGTGCCACTGATGATGAGCTTCACTGTTGTCTATATACTCACCACAGCACCAGTGTATTCATGCACTGATGGAAACTGTCCAAACAAATGAACTTCAAGTTGTTATGTAACTTTAAAGAACAACTTCACATTAGATTGAACTGCAGAGGTTGAACCACTGGAGCTCAGCTGTTATGTCACTCTTAGCTTTGCCTTCTGGCCTGTGCAGTGTGTGTGACGTGAGTAAGTGCTACTAACTCCGGTGGTAGAGGGGTGTGAGGGGATGGAGGAAACTGTGGTCTGCTGGGTGGCCACTGAAGATGACCTCTGCTGCAGCTCCACAGTCTTAGCGTGCTGGTAGCCTGAGAATGAAAACACACAATATAAGACCCCACAGACAAGTCACAGTCTAATCGGAGTTTACTGATGATATGGATGTGTAGATGTTTGATCTTTGATGCTGAGTCATTACCAGTAGAGGAGGTCATGAAGCCGTTGCTGTAGAGGGACATGTGGTGGTCGGCGTCCTGGGACACCTCAGACTTCTCATCAGCCATGCCGCTCAGAGCGCTGGTGGAGCGGGAATGCTCCTTGCTGCGGCGCTGAGCTTGCACTGTCAGAACAGCGTCAGAGGTAAGACAAAGAAATGACTTGTAAATGTAAAACACAGTTATATTATCAGAGGGAACATTTACATCATTGTAGTTGTGGCTGGAACAAATCGGATAAATTTAACTTATGGATAATCAACTTTATTCTTGTTCCTCAAAAAAATAACTAGCTCAGATTTGTATTAATTTATTCATATTTATCTATATATCATATATATACATATATATATATATATATATATATATGTATATAAAGCATACTGAGCACATTCTCCACCCACAGGCCAGATTTCAGCTTTGCATAAAAAAAGCAACCGGAAACATTTCTTAAATGATATCTACGAGTTTCTCATCTCACCTGACATCATGTGCAGACTCCTGGACTGGATGTTATCCTCAGCGGGGTCGTAGTCAAACACAGAGCCGGGGTTTGTGCGCCACACGCGCAGATCTGAAGGAACAGAGTCAAATAACTGTGTATGAAGTCTGCAACAGTTTGTGCCTCTCGTGTTTTACCGTCACATTCAAGTCGTGACTGTGCATCAGCTTGTAACTGTACCAGTGACGGTCTCCTGGTCATGCTCGACGGCACGTCTCCTCTCCATCTCCACCACACGCCTCTGGATGCCGCGGTAGTTGATGTCGCTGAAGTCCTGGGTGTTCTTCTTCACGCGTTCTGTCACGGGGTCGGAGGTGGTGGGAGTGAAGCTGCCCTTGCTTTTCTCAAAGTCCTCGTGGTATCTCACCTGGACGGGCACGAATCACAATCACAGTAAGACAGTCAGTATTAACAAAGGTTGAATGTCTATAGCTTCAGGCATTGATTCCACCAGTTTAATACATTGGACAAATATATATTATATTATATATTGTATTCACCAAAGTGATTTCTTAGATCTGGATAAACAGCAGCATCACTTCAACAAAGCCTGATGGGGCAAAATACAGGCCGTCTAGTGACCAGGCAGTTTGTTCACAAGCCGACAGTTTAACTTTATTGTCTTTATTGTATTGTATTGAAATATACAATATTCTTACAGCTGACAAGAATCAAGGTAAAAAGATGAAAGACCCAAATTGTTATATATTGTTATGGTGCAATCTTTTTCTTACTGTTTACAATTCCCATTAAATCCAACTAACAAGTGCTGTCTGTGTAGACAAGGTCCAAAGGAATTAATATAAAACAACGCCAGCCCTTTAAGTAGAGAACTAGTTAGGAAGTAGAGGAGTAGAAATTATACTTCAGGTGCATAAACACAATTAGACCAACATCTAGAAATACTAACTCCAGAAATGATGCGCTGGGTCTCCCTGACGCGCCTCATCTCAGGTGTGTCCAGGACGAAGGCGGCCTTGCCCTGGACCTGCTTGCGGAAACTGTCCGAGTACAGCACCTGGTGGAAAGTGAGGACGGGACGGCGGAAGGAGCAGAAGAAAACACACAGTGAGCGTCTGAAATGCCTTTGAAAAGCTGAATCCATCAGACAGTAGCCATTAGCATCCACAGCACAAAGGGTGTGGCAGAGAGAGTGAATGGTAAGAGGACACACACACAGCTGCTGGGGCATTGCTGGGATTTTCAGACGAATGAATTAGCAGGGAGAGTTTTATTAAGAGGTTGACGTATTAAATGAAACAGGAGTGCGTCCCAGTCTTCAGTGGGAGGACGGCAGGGGGACAAGATGGAGTGGAGTAGTTTCAACAAGAGGAGAGGTTAGCGGTGATGATGTGCACAGACACACCACAGCTGCTGGTATTAAACACATTTAAAAGAGAGCGCAGTGGGGAGAATTAATACGATTAACTGGAGCCAGGGGACAAGTCAGTTAGAAAAGGGTTAACGTGGGGTTGAGGTAGAACATTTCTCAGGGAGAATATGTTCTTGCGGTGGTTCTTGCAGGTACCGAGCTAATGTTTTCTTGGTTCCTTTTGACTCGCTCCATCTCTGGAGTAAACACCACAGGAGTTCCCTTGGCTGAACTGTCTTTATACAACACCTACAGGACAGAAGCACAGTGCCCCAAGGGGCCAGTCAGACACTGAACCTTACACAGACCACACACCTATAGGACTGGTTTCATAGACTTGGATTAACCTCTTAGGGAGAAGATACAGAGAGAACAGTTTTCAGATTAATTCATCTCAGAGAAGGAATTGCTTTCAGCTTTCACATTTCACATTTTTTCTTTTCCTTTTTTGCATTTGTAATATATTTAAAAAGAGTCTGAGAAATTGGTCCTATAGAGTGAATCATCCTGGCAGCTCCTGTCAAACAGCCAGGATCTCTGTTGTAGACACAAACGTTGAAATAAACACACTCCTTACGCTTCAGCGGGAGATTTAGCTTTTCATATGCTGTGAAGTAGAAATTAATTTAGCAGCACACAGGAGCTTTATGTGAAGAAAGCTGGGCTGCGGGTTAGAAAAGACTGTGTTCACAGGCCAAAGAGGAGGGTTTCACTCGGCTCGAGGGGTTGATGGTTGAGGATTAAAGATGATTTGAAGGAGTAAAAGAACAAAAGGGGGGGAAAAGAAATGTGGGGATGGAAATTAAGAGAGATGATGGCGGGGCCGCAGAAACTGCAGTTTGTTTTCTCGGGTGTAGATGAGCAAGAGGTGATGAGAGCATGAGATGATGGCAGAAGGGAGGGGAGGTAGCAAACAGGCTTATGGAGGGGCATTATTGATGGGCACTACTGTCCACTCTCAACAGTTAGGAGCACACGCGGTTTTGGTTTCGTTCCACTACCGAGCTGATGTGCTTCTGGGTTTGTTTGACCCGCTGCACCTCAGGGAGGTCCGGTATAGCTGTGGCTCGACCTAAAGAGTCCTTGTACTTTATCTACCCAACACACAGTTTGGGTTTCATGCAGATAAAGTGGAGGAAGAAAAAAAAAATTAAAGAGCAGGTCAATCAGAGACAATTGCAGGAGGACAGAAAAGAGACACAGCACAGCACTAAAAAAACACAGCAGACATGAAACATGGAATTAAACACAGACTTTGTGTTTTGTTTTTCCTGAGAAATGAAGAAGCAGGTTATGTTAGAGACACGGTGGAGTTTAGCTGACCCCACGGGGCTCGTTGGTGTTATATCTGCATGGTGGGTTTGATGTGACAAACACTAACACTTCTACACATCTAAATGACTGATGAAGGCTGAGGAGAATTGTTATGACAGGATGTTTGAGGGAGATGAAGAGTGAGGTAGACGGGTGTGGAAAGAGGCAAATGGATGTACAGCACAGGAGGATACAGGGTCACTCTGTGGAGTACCGTGCTAATATTTTGCTGATTGCGTTTAACTCTCTCCATCTCTGGGGTCTCTGATACTGACGTGCCTTGTCCCACTCCTTCTTTGTATTGAAGCTTTGAATGAGACAGCATAAACAAGTCAAATACGGCGGTAACACATTCAAAGACAGATTAGTTCGGGAGGGAAGGAAGGAAATGTGGAAAAGAAAACAAATTCAAATAAAAGAAATGTGGGGAAATGCAGACTATTATTGAAAACTAATGGGGGGGGATTTATGTTTTTGTGGAAATGTATATTAAATATCAAGTCACCAACCAAAGGCTGGCAGAAAAGAATGATTTATGAAACTCAGTTAGGATGATGGAGGGAAGACTGGTAATAAAAACATGGAAGGTAAAAGTTTGGTGGACTTTTAGATAAGTGGGAGAGGTCAGAGGTCATTTTGAGGATTGATTATAAAGGGGGGTAAAATGAGGATCACTGCAGGTCTGTTCCTCTACCAAGCTGATATTCTTCTGGGTTTCTCGGACCCGCTTCACCTCGGGGAGATCTGGTATGGCTGTGCCTTGACCCACAGAATCCTTGTACTGTATCTGCCCATTGTATAAGTTACACAGGGACAGAGTCAGACAGGGACAGACAGAGAGCACAATATGTACTGCACACACAGACACGTTCATCCATTCATACCAACAGCAAACACTTTACAACAGCTGACAATAAAAACTTATTATTCATATTGATTTTCATATATTTCAGTGGTAGTTGAGTTTGTTGGGAATAAGTAAAGTTCTGCTAGATCTGTTTTCAAAATGGATGATACGTCATTTAGTTTATTACTTCTGGGTTTAGATGACATGAATTATCATGAAGGAGGAAAATCCTACAGACGCCTCAAACTCCCAACATCAAGTCATCAACCAAGACTGGTAAAAAGGAGTGACTTATGAAACTCAGTTAGGATGATGGAGGGAAGACTGGTAATAAAAACATGGAAGGTAAAAGTTTGGTGGACTTTTAGATAAGTGGGAGAGGTCAGAGGTCATTTTGAGGATTGATTATAACGGGGGTAAAATGAGGATCACTGCAGGTCTGTTCCTCTACCAAGCTGATATTCTTCTGGGTTTCTCGGACCCGCTTCACCTCGGGGAGATCTGGTATGGCTGTGCCTTGACCCACAGAATCCTTGTACTGTATCTGCCCATTGTATAAGTTACACAGGGACAGAGTCAGACAGGGACAGACAGAGAGCACAATATGTACTGCACACACAGACACGTTCATCCATTCATACCAACAGCATACACACATAAAACTGAAATATGCATGATCTGTTTTCAGAAATGAAGCTGGGCAGAAGTATCTACATCTCCATGAGTATAGAAGTTAACTCAAACATGGGGCCTTTGGGGGATATGTGAAATCCTATAATTAGTAAAAAAAAAAAAAAAAAGTAGAAAATGGACGAGGTTTTGACGAGATTACATGTGAAGGCGGCTCTGGTTATATTCGTGGACACTAGATAAGGAGGGAATATGGAGGGAGGACCGGTGGAGGAGGAGATGAAGGGGGGCAGGGTCACTCTGTGGAGTACCGTGCTTATGTTCTGCTGGTTGCGTTTAACTCTCTCCATGTCAGGGGTCTCGGGTAAAGCTGTTCCTCCTCCCAAATCCTCTTTGTAGTGAATCTTTACATGGATGAGGAATGAAAGCAGCAACCAATGGTTAACTCTTAGATAATCAGGACTAGTTGCTGGATTACATTTTCCAAATTACACTCGATTTACCTGTGCTGCACCTAGTGAGCAATTTTTTTTTTTTTTCAACAAAAAACACATTGAATGAGACAAACATATAGAACAACATTTACATTTCTGGACAAAGTCTGGACACGTACACAGCAACAAAGTATTTAACAACACACAAGCTCTGCACTAACAACTATAGAACAAACTGTCAGGGGTTAGTTGCGTGAATTAAAATGCGGCATATTTGACAAGGTTAAATAATATCTGTTTGGTCCAAAGAAATAAGGGCTGCATATCAGGGTTTGTTAAAGATGAGGAAAGAAAGTTAAAATAAAAATTCAAGTAAAAATGTAAAAAAAAAGAAAGAAAGAAAGAAAAAAGTGTTATTAGAAAATGTTAACAAAAAAAATATTATGGAGTAGATACCAAGCTGAAATTCTTTGTATTCTCTTTAACACGCAGCATTTCAGGAGTGTCCTTTACAGTAGACACTTTGCCCTTTATGTTTTTAAGGTCAATCTGGTATTGAAGCTACAGAGAGAAAAACAAAAGTTGCAGTTAAAATGTTTCACAATGACACAGAGGTAAAAGAAAAAAGGAAAAAAAAAAGAAACGAAGACAAGAAAACAGAAAACCAGAAGAGAAACTACTTAAGTTTATCTTAGCGTCTGCTAAGGATTAGCATGAAAGCTATTTACATTTTTACAACACTTCAATTACATTAAAGAACACCATACAAAAGACAATCTACTGACAGTACAGAAGTTTAAAGTATTGTAGGTAATACTTTACAGCGGACACGGAGACGTACACACAGCCACCAGACACAGGAAGAATCTCTGACCTCTGACTACAACAGTCAAAGATGCGCTGCCCCTGTTAAGACCCAGCGTAATTCATCATTTACATTTATTACTTACAGTGCTGAAGTTCTTCTGGTTCTCACGGACTCTCTGCATCTCCGGAGTGTCCAGGACTGGCACGTAGTGAGACATCGTCTTCTCAGCCTCCTCTTTGTACTTTTTCTGTTGGACACAAACACAATCAGCAGCAATTTAAATTAGAACAGAGACTGTGAAAAGTGTCTAGAAGGAGACATTTGAGTGTAGAAATCACTTCATTACCTGGCTGACAATGTTCCTCATCTGCTGAGCATGGATGATGTCTGGGGTGTCGATGACAGAGGTGTAACTGGCCCTGTCCATCTCAGCGGTCTGCTTGTACTTTGTCTACAGAGCAAAGAAAAGTCAGTCAGCGCAAATTCCGATCTTCGTATCTCGTGCAAATGCTACTGGTTTCATGTGTCTAGGGACAGGACAACATGATTCAGACCTGACTGAGGATGTCGGTAGCGTTCCTGGCCCTCATGAAGTCGGGGGTGTCTGTAGCCAAAGCCAACATTCCCTTGCCCTTAATCTCCTGCTCCAGTGCTTTCTTGTACTCTCTCTGTAAATGTTACAGGCGATAGAGCGTTACTCACTAAAAGCAGACACGATTGGCAGATTACTATAAGTGACAAGACTTCTACTCATTCATACTGAGGGGGGGGGGAGGCTGCAAAAACCATGTGGCCTGGGGGAATGGTGAATAAAGAAAGTTAGAAGAAATTAGGATTTTTTTAAAGGAACATATGTGGTAATTGGACAGCAGATTGTGTGTGAAGCTCCACTCAAAACTGAAAAATAAAACAGCAGTAGTTAAGGATAGTCTGTTAAAGCATAATTAGTTATTTTAAAACATTTTCTCTCAATTTTCTATAATTTCTGTTTATTTATCAAAAAATATAATAATCTACATCTTCTGTATCTTATCGTCCAAAAATCAGCCTCAAAAACACCCAGAGCATATTTTGGCAAAAACAATTACTAAAAATTAAAATGAAGGAAAAATAAAGATTTTTGTATAAAGCTTTGATGCTGGACCACAGACCACAGTTGCATAAGCGCTAAATATGTGAACTATAAAGTCAGATAATAAAGTTCTAAAAAAATATAATATTAATATATATATATTAAAATAAAATAAGACATGCTCTGAGTATATTCGAGGTTGGTTTTTGAAATATTTATCAGACATAAAAGAACAAATATAAGAGAAAATCATGGGGAAATTAGTGTTGTCATGAAGCAGGGACAAGAGTAAGAGCCAAGCCCAGCAGTTGCCCTTTTAGTGTATTGATGAAGCTTAGTTAAGAGGGGATAGGATTCAGCAGATGATGCACCACGAGCGGGATTGTGGGAAGTCACTCGCATGAGATTGTGATGCCACCTCCATCACCTCTCAGGTCAGTCGTACCTCACACAGGATTTGAGTGGCATTCCTTGCTCTCAAAAGCTCCGGAGTTTCCTCCAGTACAGTTAGCCCTTTACCCTTCACTCCCTCTTCTAGATCCTTCCTGTACTCTTTCTACAGGACGGAAGAAGAACAGAGAGACTGCAGACGAGGGCACACAGGCAGGCCAGGCCAAGGCATACATACAGACAGTACGGTAGGGCAAGCTCTGCTGCTCGCCCTTTGAGCTCAAAGTCACCAAGTCCCCCCCCCAAAGAAGAGAAGCTAAAGACTTTAGATGTATTATATTACTATTTAAAAAGTTAAGATTTTGCCTATCAGTCACATTTTCACAAGGAGAAAGGAGACATTGGTGACTTTGGCAAGAATCCTGATAAATGACAAGTTTAACCACATTTTATCAGATAGAAAGACAATTCAACTCAGTATTTCACCTTGAAAACATCATTCAAATCATCACATGCAAACATGCAGACGTTTGAACATAAAGCCGTTTCGTAGTCATCTGCTAGATGAAGGGTTGACTGTGAAATTAGGAATCCAACATGTCAGTGGATACAAGTACAAATACAAACAATACTAACTACTTTACAACAAGTCACACAATGGATAGAGACAAAGGTAGGGTGGATATGTGTTGCATGATTAATAGTTTAAGGCTGTGCAGTGAATCATGCAAAAGAATTAAAACTAAACTATATGGATGGACCTACACGAGGGAAGGAAACACTCAAAAAAGTAGTGTAAAGAAAGAGGGACTGTGATTGTGATGTGGTCTTAGTTGATTATAAAGCATGGGTGAGGTAAAGAGGGGGAAGCCGTCGGGGATAAATGATCCTTTCGTTACCTCACTGGCTATTTTGGTGGCGTGTCTGACATGTATCATGGCAGGGGTGACCTCCAAGCCTGAGAGGTTCTTGCCCCTCATGTTTTCCTCATAGTCCTTCTTATAGTCTTTCTATTGGCCGCAAAGACAAGACAGGGGACAGACAGAGCTCAGATAACCACATGCAAGCAGGTGCCGGTTTCACAATGCAGGTACCTCATCCTGGTTCACACCATTCTGCTTATAAAAGACACTTGTTTCTGTAGCTGCAGTCTCTAATGTGAGTGCACGTGTGAGTGTTCAGGACTTCTTTATTCTGAGAAAGCAGCTCTCACATTTGGTGTCTGGAGTTTAACAAATCAAATCAGATTTATCAAATGAGTTTAATTAAACACTGTTAAAAAAAAAAAAAAAAAAATCTATAATCCAGACGGCGACAAACATAATTTACCTTTGTCATCATCATGAGAGGAAGATTAAGAAGTCTGCACTTACATTATACACAGTATTAGGGAACAATAAACAAGGCATTGGGTAAGTTTCATTTTTACACATTTTACACGGCCTTCTTCCAGTTTCTTTAAGCACAGTTAGGAAGGAGTAGAAAATGGTAAAGGAATAACAGCGGGAGTGACAATTTCCTCAGATGTAAATTGTAACGAGTCACAAGATCCTGTAACTAAAAAGCACCAAAACTTCTTAATTCAATAAACTGGCATTAAAGGCACTGTAAAATGTTTTTTCCAAACTTCAGAAACATTCTGTAAGTCTAATATAAACAATAGCTTGACATCCAACAAGCTGAAGCATATCAATATATATACCAAGAGGCAATACAATACAATACAATACAATACAATACAGTACAGGTTAATATATAAGCAGGCACTGAAGAGACTTTGGATTGGACAGAGGCCTGTAATGGACAGTGTTGTATTTGTAGCTACCTGGAAACACAGAGGTGAGAGACGGTGTATTTACCTGGCTCTGCATGTGCTGGGCCTCCTTTGCAGTCACATATGTGGGTGTCTCAAAGTCCAGCATGGCCTTGCCCTTCTCCTTCTCATACTTCTCCTTGTATTTCACCTGGAGCAGCCCCACATTTTAAATTTAATGTCAACTGTTTTCAACAGACAGTTTGAAAAAAAATATTATGCAGGTACACTGGATGACGGTTTTCATTCATTTCCCTTTGATACGCAATCAAATGCAAAAACTGTGCGAGGTGTTTGAGCTGCATAATCTATCACAGTGAGCAGCAAGACTGCATTCAACTCATAATGATAATGTATCAAAATATAAACTGTGATGGATTACACAGCTCAGGCATGTTTCAGTAGTTTAATAACTGAAATATTATATTGTATGGGCATCAATGGAAACCTATGTCTGCCTGGAACGTAGGAAAAATACATTAGAATATCTCAAACACCATAAACTACACAAAGGTAAAACAGTATACATAATGTGATAGATAGATACTAATATAGTAAGTTAAAGAGTGAATTAATATTTCTACACAAAAAATCTGCCTGTAAATTCTTTAGTTGAGAAATAACTTGTTCATTTGCAGATTTTTTTGTTTGAAATCTCTATTTATTTATTATATTTGGAAGGGACTGTTATAACAAAGCAACTTTACCACCCACCGGTATGTTATGTTGTCCCCAACTTAAATATTTAACAAATTAATGCAACACCGTCCTTATGTAGGTGCAGGAAATAAAGATATGATATGAGATGCAGCTATCGCACACACATCTGTTTAGCAAGAAGATGGTTAACGCCTGAAACCCACAGCAGTGTTTTTGGGAAGGTGCAGTGTTTGTTGAGCCCCAGTGTCTGTAGCACTTACGTTGCTCTGAAGTTCAGAGGCCTCCTTGAGATGGAGCTGCTCTGGTGTGTCAGGAATCATATGGTAGTGACCCTTACTCTCCTCAAATTTCTTCTTGTAGCAGTACTACGGGGGGAATTCCCAGTCAAGACAGCTCAGTACAGCAAACGAGAAAAAGAGCGTCTGTCGGGAGTTTACTCCCATTATATTTAATGAAAGAAACAAAAACAGTGACTTTATAACTGTGAAAACAGCTCTCGGCAATATCAAAAATATATGACGTCCTCACAAAACATTATGTGAAAATTAAAAATGGTTGTTAAAAATTGTGTGAAAAATGATCTAAAACCAGAGGAGAAGCACACAGGTTTGTGTTAAGTGATCATTATTAAAAGAGTAGTTTTGTAGGAAATACAGGAGGGAAAAAATTTAACTGAAAAAGTGAAAAAGTAGAGGTTATAGAAGGTGATAGTAAGGGAAGGTCAAGGGTGAGAGGGGTGGGTAAGGATCACTACCAGATGAGGTCACAGAATAATGGATGTTTGGATGATGGAGCTTAGTGAATAAATCCATGAATCTGCAGCATGTGTGTTTTTATGTTACTGTGGTATGATGTAGGGTGGAGGGTGGGTGGGGGGTGGGTGGGGAAGGAAACACCGAGTTCAGACAGATTTCAGTGAACCGCAGAGGGCGCACTGAAACCTAACCGACTCCCAGCAGCTTCCTGGGTGAGGATGTGAGAGGGTTAAGGGCCGGCGGTGTCTTACGTTGCTGGACAGTTTGCTGGTGCTCAGGTTGTGCTGCATGGACAGAGACTCGGCCATGTCAGTCACAGGCTTGTGGATCTTCTTCAAGTCACCCTTGTACTTCACCTGTGGATGGAGTTCATTTGTGATTACGAGTTGACATTAAGATTATTAATGAAGTGGTATGATACAGGTATGGAAATATATTCTAAAAAGAAGTCTCCGAACACCACACTATCTCTTGAATCTGTGTCCTGGTCAGTTGCTGACAGAATGAAGCCATCTTCGTTATTTGACATAATGCTTTTATGTGGAATGATGCAGCTTGTGTGAGTACCCACCTCACTAGCCAGCACGTTGGCTTCCTTCAGCGTCTTGTAAATCTTACTGTCCTTCAGGTCATATTGTGGCCTCTTTCCTTTCACCTCCTTGTCAAACTTCTCCTTGTACTTCAACTAACAGGGTGGGATATGCATGAAAGAGTTAGTATAGGTGGTCACTTTTCTGGGAGACCAAAACCAGTGGAAGATTTACATGACGCCATCACACTAGGAACATTTAAAGGACAACATGATGCTTTTTTTTTTATAGTGTATAAAAAGGGATGAGTAACTCAGATTACTTACAGTTTTGTGTAAAAGCTTTGGACATGCTGTGTACTGCATGCTTCTCAATAATAACACTCCATTTTAGTCTGTATCCCTTGTTATACGAGAAAAACAACTGCAGTCAAACTGTGTATCTTCTAAAACTTATAAAGTTTTCCATGCATCAATTTATTTCAAATTCTCATTCAGTAATTATAGTGACAATTAGTCCCAGAGGGCAAAGTCTCAAAGAGCATGTTCACATCTGTGTTTTGGTTCCAGGCTAGAGAAGAAAATCCAGTACTGTTGAAATTTAATCCTCGTTTTTATAAAGCCTTTCTGCTTTATCACAAATGACACAGATCATTGGACGGTTTTTGTCACTTGTTATTTGGGCGTTCGGGGAAAAAAGTGTCTGTGGTTAAGACGCATTATTTTCCAAATGTAAACCAACTGCACCAGAGTTTGTTTTGAATCGGTTGCTTGGGTTTCGGCTGCCGTTTGCCTGGCAGGATTCGCAGCGATCATAAGAAACCACATTATTAATAAAGCAACCCACAATCTTCTCCGTCAAAACCAAACCGGTCAACTGTGGAGACGCCCTCAGATGCTGTTCAGACCTAATGTCGCGCATCCAGATAGAACCAGTTTATGCATGGATTCAGCTAAGGTGGACTTTAACTTCACACTTGACATTAAAATGCATCTCGGTGAATCTCATCGGACAGTTTGTGATTGGATTTTGCCTCGCTGCTCCTGTTTGATTTAATCTCTTAGCAACTGCTGCTAAACTGTGATTGTCGCTGTTGTTTTTCTGGCATTGTAAAGAAACTTTACATAACAGTTGTTAAAGTTAAAGTTGACTATAAAAGCATTTCCCTGCACATTTATGTTAACACTACACTATGTGGTAATATTTAATGCTGACCAGTGTCTTAAGTGATCTAATCCGGTTCTGTTCATGATGTATATTAGATGACATTTACACATTTGTTTAGAGAGACCAGCTTCTGATCTGACCACCCAAGATGCATTTTGGTGCTAAGTGTGAACAGAGTTATATACAGCATTTTGTGATCCACATTAAACACAACATGGACTTCATATATAATAAAGTATATATGGAAGAGGTAAGGCAGTATGATTGTGGTTGTGTTCTTTCAATCGGCAGATCAACCACCTTTAGAGAGAAGGTGAGACAGAGCAATATCCTTATCCACTGTCTGAGTGAAAAACATGCAAGTCTAAAATTAATCATGGATGAATCTGCACCTCTAACACATTTTCAAACTGTTTCCAACATTTCAGAAAGCCTACACTGTCTTCCAGTGTTCAGATCAAAAAGGAAGAAACTCAGAAAAACCTTCCATTTTCACATTCAGAGACAGACACAATGACTGGGTGAGTGAAACGAGAGAAAAGTGGGAAAATTATAAAAATGTTAAACAAAATAGATAAAAAAAAGATTCAGTAGCATGCAGAAGTGTAACCAATGCAGCTAATGCAGCAATGCAATGCTTGTCTATGCTTAGCAGTGAGCCAGAGCTTCTCAGGGAAACAAAAGAGCAGAGGCTCCACACGATCCTAAAGTCAAAATAATAACATCTGACAAGCTGAATCAAATCTTTTCATAAAACGTCCTTATGGTTTGTATCAAAGGCTCAATCAACCCTGTGGTAAAATCAGAAATCAACTAATCAGTCAGTCAAGAGACGGATACGAAGGGAACAGAAGGACAGAGGAGACACACAGATAGTAGCAGCCCTTCGGTTTCAGGGCATAAAACCTCCTTACATCACTAGTCACGGCACTCATTTTCTTAATGTGGCGCATCATGGGGGTATCATAGGAAGCAGCTCCATGGAGGGAGGGCTTTGCCTCCACCTACAAAGCGCAGTGAGATGGAGGGATGAGAACACACAAGCTAGGAAATCATGGAAGGAGAGAGGAGAGGAAAGAGGAGAGGAGTAAAGTATTGAAGGATGAAGGAAGAGGAGCAGTGTAGGAGGACAGGTGTAAGGATGGGGGGGTTGGGACATGTACAATGATATGAGCAGTTAAACATGTAAATCTACTTTCATGGAGTCACAGTGGCAGATTAAGATATGGATTGTAATGCAGGATGGCAGAGAAGCACTATGGAAGAGCTGCTAGTTCTAACATTAGCCCTAAAGGACTGCTGTTAAGCGTCTACCACAGCAATACTAGTCTGCAAATATTAGCTCATGGAAGCTGATCTGACAATGACACTCAAGCAGCTGATCTTTACTGGTGTAATACGGCTTCCACTGACTGATCCCAGCGGTCAATGTGTGTAAAATAAATAAGGGGAACGTTTCCTAAGAGATGATGACTGTAGAGAACCAGAGGGGAAACTGCATGACTGGCCCAGGCCTTCATGAGACAGATGGTTGATTTGGGTTGATGTACCTGGCTGGTCAGCTTGGACACCTCAGTGGCCAGAGCGATGTCTGGGCGGTGGGCCAGAGAGCCCCCGCGGCTTGCCTCCTCACGGGCCTTGTTACGGTAGCCGACCTGATGGAGACAAGACCAAACAAGAATCAGTGGACCGCGCACACGGTGTGAGCCTTTGACCTACAAACAGTTCTTTGCATCTACTTGACGGTTACATCGCTAATAAGTTTGGCAGCCTGGGTAGCCTTCCTTATGTCCGGACGGTCAGCCACAGTGGTGTAGTGCAGGTTGGCTTTGGCATCCTTCTTGTAAGCGACCTGTGGCAATGGGCCGAAGAGCAGAGAAATAAAATCAAAAGAGAAATAAGAGAGAAGGTGAAACTATCTCAACCTGATGAAGATTTCATACTGTGAATAAATTCAATAAAACGTTATTTTTAGCACAATTGTGGCGATGACTCACGCTGCTCTGAGTCTTGGCCACGTCAATGGCATGCTGAACATCAGGTGGAACAATCATGTGGTTGTACACTGACTTGCCCTTCTCCTTCTCAAACTTTGCTTTATACACTTTCTGTGAAGAGAGGACGGAAGGTCAAGACCAGCAGCACAAAAACAGTTGAGGATTATGAAGCGACTTGAGCTGATTTTTGTGGAACAAATATGACAAAGTTGTACCCCGCTGACGAGCTTGTTGACCTCCTTGCTGTGGGCTGTGTCACGGGTCTCGGACAGGGTAGTGAATGAGCCGGACTGCATTTCCTTCTTACTGGCCTCCTTGTATTTGCTCTGAGTAAGAGAATAAAGAACTTATACAACACATATTGTTGTAGACTGTTTCAGTCTAATACATCATTTCTTTTAAACCTGACGAAGGTTTCCTACTGAACAGTTTTTACCTCCGATGCCAGAGTTCGCACAGCCTTGGCGTGGAGAATTTGAGGAGTGTCCAGGACGGGCACGTAGTGGCCCTTCTCCTGCTCATACTTCTTTTTGTATTTCACCTGGAGGACGGAAATTAATAAATGATTAGTTTACATGTTAAACAATACATTCTGAAGTAGCCTTGCTTGAGATCTGGAGCTACATTTCAACTTACATCACTGGCCATTTCAGCATTTCTCTTGCACAGGATGGTCAACTTATCATCAACAACAGGGATCACGCAGCCCTTCAGCATCTCTTTGTCATACTTGTACTCAACCTGTGGGTGAAACAACAGGAGAAAAATTAGAAAAACACTCTTCCATGTTGTTAAAAATGAAAACCGAAATTAAAATCACACACATAGAGAAGAAGCAACAACTCACATCACTCTGCTGCAAGGAGTTCTTGGCAGCATTGAGAAAATCGGGTCTGTCTGTTGTCCAGACCCATTTGTTCTTGGTGGCTTCATACTTTTTCCTGTAGTCAAGCTAAAAATGAAAAGAAAAAGAAAATCATATTGTATGAGTATTTTCAGGTATTTTGAGTTCAACTTAAACCAATAATAAACAGAAATGTAACGACGCTTACGTTGCTGATGTTCTTGTAGGCCTCCTTTGCGGCGCGGATCTCACGAGCCTCAGGATCCATGTTGATCTGAGCCTTGCTCTTCTCGTACACCTCTTTGTACTTCAGCTGTAAGAGGCGTGAAAAACACCATCATAAAACACCACACATAAAAATGTTTCAGTGCAGCCAGTCAGCGCGGGACTTACAGTGCTGGTGATCTCCTTGACCTTCTTCATGTGCTGTTGGTATGGTGTGTCGTAAGGCAAGGTGTATCCCTTAGCCTTGGTCTTGTTGTACTCCATCCTGTAGATGATCTGAGGAGTAATAATCACCGTACAGTCAGGGGCAATACCAAAATAAGTGAAGACATTGTAGTTTTTTTTGACAAAAAAACTGCTTACACGAACAAAACAAAACTTACGTCACTGATCTTCTTGCTGCGTTTGTGAGCCTCATACTCAGGAGTGTCCAGAATGGAGGTGAACTTGTCCTTGGCACGTTCATACTGCTCCCTGTACCTCCACTGATGGAGGAGGACAACGCATAAACACAAGAAAGTCAGTATCACTTATAATCGATTTGCTGCTGTGATCATTTGATTTTATTCACGTGTCTTCTGACTAGTGACTAGCAGACTAACTAGTCTTGCTTCTAACTTGTGGAGCTACAGACAAAAACTAATTCAGAAATGGGGTGAATGAATTTATGAAACGCTGAAAAGTCAGAACAAAAATGTTCTGACGCTGAGACATTGAGTCAATTCAGATTAAGGCAAATTGTTTGACTTCAATCAGTCACTTTCTGTTGTTACATAATAAATCTTAGGAGTAAAAAACAAATTAGATTCTTTTGTTTTTGATTTACTGTTCTATACAAGCAAAAAAAAACCCCCCAAAAACAGTTAACTCTCTATTTCAATACTATGTTACCTATCAAATAATAATACAGTATATGTAATGAGTGAAGTGGTGTCATGCATATGTTTATAAAAACATGCTTTATGAAACATGCACAAACACAAAGGGAGTTATTTTCCAGATGAAAATGAAGACAAGGACACGTGTTACCACCATTCAGTCATGACAGTCTGCAGTGCCCACGTAGTTCATGGTGACCAGCAGTCCATCTTTGACTATTGCTCTCTGAGTCTGAGGCTGACACATAGAGTGACTTCAATGAAGACGAGGTTTAATCAGGAGAAGGTGGAAGTTTAATAGTATCAGAAATGTCATTGTGTAGATAAGTGGGAGCCACTTAATCTACAAACAAAAACACATAGGATCTAAAATCTACCCTTAAGACTTTAAGAACTGTCTAACAACTGTCTAACTGTATAACAGGTGATGTAAAGATAAATTATATTCTTGTCTATGCTTTAATCTGCTGTAATTTCTGACTCTAGATATGTCTGTCTGCTGTTGGGCAACCATTGCACTGCATTTTAAGATGAGTTAACGGTTTGGTGATCAATGGGACATGAAGAGAAGTGATTAGGTGATGGAGGGATTAAAGCATGAAAGACAAAGGTGGAACGTGTGGAAGTTAAAACCCCTTTTGGAGTTAGAGTGAGATGAATGGAGGGAAGGAAGACCCTGTCCAGAAACAGCAAGGAGGAACAAAGTAACTGTTATTTTAGAGTAATTCATAAGATATGTTTCCTATTTACTGCTTTTATTTATTGTTTTATTTATTGCAACTTGTCCCGTGTCTTTTAATATGTTCCCTCTGATATTTTAACTATACGTGGTTGGTTGTCTGTTGTGACTGAATGTATGGACTGGTGAAGCTACAGGTGAATTGCCCATGGGGGATAAATGAAGTTGTCTGAACTGAACCGAACTAACTGGTGATTTTCATATATGACTGTGAGTCTTAAAACTACGCAGAGCTTATTTTCTGTCTGTTTGTGGACAGGGATCAGAGGTACCATGGTTCATCGCTCTGTGGCTGTTTACCTTACTGCCCATAGTGGACTGGTAAAGGGCTGTGAGGATGTCAGGCCGGAGTAGCTCATTGCAGCCACTCTTTAGCAGATCCTTTGCTCTGGATTTATACTTTACCTGTCCACACACACGACATACACACACAGCATGCCATAGTTTGAGGACAGATGGACAACAACAGTAACACTGGGAGGACTGGAGAAGTACTCCGGAGATCCAAGTGTGACAAAGGAGCTTTTTTTTGTCCTCTTCTGTGCCCTCTGAGTGACAGCGATCATCACTCTCTCAAGTTTGACTTTCTCTAGATTTGTTCATTGGTTTGGACATATTCAGAATTTAATCCACATAATTTAACCATCAGTGAGTGAGTCATTAAGCTGTCGTTCTGATGGCACAGATAGAGGAGACTCCTGCTCACTCAAGATAACCTTCCAGCTGCTATTTGAGTGGCACTGTTTGAAATAACCTGCATGGGAAGAAAAGAAAGAGAGAAAACGAGTAGACACTGATACAGACAGAGAGAGAAATTTATCAAGTTGGAAGAGCTATCACAGCCATGCGAAGACGACCCACGGCAGGTCTGTCGACGACCTCATGCACCAGTGTCAGAGGTCTGGAGGACCGGACTGGAGGTTGCAGTAGAGGAGGCAGGCTGGTCGTAGAGCACGACCAGGGCGTTTACCTGGCTCATCTTCCTGTTCTCCCTGGCCAGTTGGTACCTAGGATCATCTGTAGTTATGGTGAACTTATCCTTGGTCTTCTCATAATTAGCTCTGTAGGCCCTCTGCTCAGAATGTCAGAAGGTAGTTAGGAACAAATATCCAGAAAACAATGCGCACTGTCGTGTGATGAGACTTCTCCAGGGAAGAAAAGGAAGGTTAAAACAAGTTACACATAACAAGAGCAGATCATAAACATTATAGGCAATTATCAAACAGTATTATGAATTCACAATCTTTTACCTTCAAGCTGAGAGTCCAATAGAGATGAACAAACACAGATAAAATATGATCAACAAAGATGATTCAACAAACTAACTACAACTTTGGCTACAAAAAACAAATTTTTCACTTACTATACTGGGTTAAAGAATGAAAGGACTCACGTTGTTCATGAGAACTGAAGCGTTCTTGACAGCCTCGAAGAATGGAGTGTCGCAGGTATACTTGAAGTTGCCTCTGTTCTTCTCATATGAGGCTTTGTACAGTCTCTGTTACCAAGAAATGCAACTGTTATTAGGAACACGCGGAGAAGTTTAACAATCCCTGCATACACTACAATAACAAGCATATTTGTGATATGAATTTAAGACAACATAAGTAGTATATGGTATTTTATATACTATCAAATAAGCATCTTTACAGCAGTTTATCAAATTATAACAAATGTTAAATTATGAACTAAATAGATCCTTCACCTCACTGTACAGCGTCTTGTTCCTTTCAGCCTGCTGCAGCTCAGGTGTGTCCCATACGTAGCAGCCGATTCCCCTCAGCCAATCCAGGTCCTCCTTGTACTTGATCTATAAAAAGACATCAAACGGGATTTAGTTTAAAAAATGCATACTATGTAAATGATACAATATGCCCTACACAGAGTGCATAATTTTTTATTCCAAGTCAACAGTACTCACGTTGCTGATGTTATCATTGACGATCCTGCTGAAGAAGAACTCAGGGCGGTCGGGGATGGACTTCCAGGTTCCCAGAGAGTTAATGTACTTCTCCCTGTATTTAACCTGAGGCAGAGAGATGGAGGGAAAACAGTGAGAGAGTAAAAAGAGCTCAAATCAAAATGATCTTAAAAGTTCATGAAACAATATTTAGACTTAAAAGTTGGTTAAGACTGCATAGATATTTCAAATGATCAACCAGCTTATTTCTAATTGCTGACCTCACTGATGTCATCAGTGACTCTGCGGTGGTAGATGATGTCCAGGGCATCCTTGACCGTGTGATAGTGGCCCTTGGCGAGCTCAAAGGTCTCTTTGTAGCGCAGCTGAAAACATGGGAGAATAAAATGAGTCAGATGTTCATCGAGCACAAACGCACACGTGTTAAGTTGTGTTTGTAGCATCACTCCTCTATCAGTCATCATAATTCAAAGGCAAAAGCCACATTTTTTTCACTGATAAAAGGAAATTATTTTGTGGAATGGTCGAAAGTTCATGAAACAATATTTAGACTATTAAAGGAGGCAAAACGTGTTTATTAGCTAATTAAATTCTTCGCTTAATTAGCAGCTTTTTCAAGTGGAATAACACAGGTTTAATAGCAAAAACACTGACCAGTTCATATACAATTTGTACTCACAGTCTAAACTAAAAACTATCAGAAATGAAGACATGTGCTGCTCTGGTTCATGGCACTGATGTAAATATTATTATTCTAATAAAGGTTATTCAATGAGCATACTCACATCACTGGACTGGAGGTAGGCTTTCTTGGCACGGATCAGGATAGGTGTGTCAGCAATGGCAGTGTACCTGTGCTTCATCTTCTCATACTGATCTTTGTACTTGTTCTAAGGGAAGAAATCATTTATGTAACACATCAGAAATTTGTGTTTGAATTTAAGTTCAACAGAGATGAGGGGTAATAAAGGTACTATAGCCCACTGCTAAACAGCAAGGAAACCTGGGCAATAATAATAAGATAAGATATGACATAGGTGAAGACTTACATCACTGTAGACCACTTTCATTTTTCTAGCATGGCCCATGTTTGGAGTTTCAATTTCTTGAGTAAAATGAGCTCTCTCCTTAGCGGCCAGGTCTGTGTACATGTACTGTGGAGAAACAGACAGAAATAATCATTAGGTTATTAGAAAAAGAACAGACTTACTATGTAAAACAATACGATGTTGTGTCTGAACTTGCTTTGTTAGTCAGCTGCTGGGCCCATTTGACTCTCTGGATGTCCAAAGAGTCCACGCTGGAGGTGACTTTAGCCATGTCCTCCTTGCTCTGGGCTTTGTAGATCAGCTGAAAGTAGAGAAGCACAAAAAAATAAATAAAAAAATTATTATTTTCTGAGAGAAAACAAACAATTTTCCATTCATATGATGTGATAAAATTGTGTTTGGAAAAAACTACTCACATTGCTCATGTGGGTCTTGAGCTCAGTCACACGCTTGTACTCTGGAGTGTCCAGGACCACAGAATAGTTGGCGAGGTTCTTCTTGGCCTCCACTGGATAGTTCACCTATAAAAGTAAAAAGAAACACATACACATGATCATGATTCCCCTGTGACGAGCTGAATATGCCCTGAAAATGAAGGAGACTGATATAATGGGATATCCCATCCGAAAAGGAAACACTTACCTTGAATTTGGTGATGTTGCGGACATGGACCATCTCTGGAGTGTCATACAAGAAGCAGCCGACGCCTCTCAGCCACATCAGATCCTCTTTGTATTTCAGCTAAAAACAAAAAAATTATTTTCACAAAACGATTTTCTTACAAATGCCTTGAAGTTGATTTTGTAAAAGTCTGTGTCAAATTCCCCATACCTCGCTGGTGATGTCATTGACGTGGTAGCAGTGCAACAGCTCCGGTGTAATGGGCATAGAGATCAGCTGGCCTCTGCTGTTGTAGTATTTCTCTTTGTAGCACAACTAGGACAAGAAGGGAACAAAAATGTGGGATAAGCACAACATACTATTCATCTCCATCAAGCCACATGAATCAAAAATAGGAACATGAATGACATCAATAATGTGAGAGCGGTTCCGTACGTCGCTGAGGTTCGCCTGGTTCATCTTGACTTGTCTGATATCAGGGGTGTCGTAGGTTGTGTGGATCTTGTCCTTTTGCTTCTGGTACAGCTCACGATACAGACGCTGCGGGGGAAGTGAAGGAGACATATGAGCTTGTTTCGTCAAGTAAATCTCCACCAGAACTAATGTGTCTGGGTCAACAACACCAGCGGTGAGTTATCTTGCCTCATTGATGATCTTGTTAGCTTTCCTTGTGTTGACAAAGTTGACACCCTCTGGATGAAGAGTGTATCCCTTGGCCTTCGTCATCTCATAGGCCTCCTTGTACTTCACCTACAAAAATGAAAGGACAAATATCTGATTCAGTAACATCAATCTCCTACATTATCAAGATGATTCAAAAAAGGGAAATACTTACATTGCTGGAAACAACGCTGTTCGCCTTAACCTGCTTGATGAGCGGGGTGTCGTGGGGCAGGGAGTAACCAGTTGGCATGAAGCTCTTGTTGGCCTCTTTGTACCAGTTCTAAGAGAAGCCAACAAAACAGGGTGAGACAGAAGGCATTTCAGCTTGAAAAACATATTTGCCAATAGATACAGTAAACAGAAACACATACAGAAAAAACCCTGAGAGTAAACCTGAAGAAAACCTTTTAAGAATAATCTAATGTCTAAAATTTTCTCAGTGTGAACTTTATGCACTGTTCCCACAATGAAATGAAATGAGTGTGTATTGTGTAGGCTGCTCCTTATAAACAGAACTTGTGAAAATATTCTTACAGTATACATGCTGACGGTAATCCCTAAACAAGTAAACTGAATATTAAGGAATATTAACTTACATCACTCTGGATGTAGTTAGCCAGACGTGCCCTTTCTGTCTCAATGGTAACAGCAGGTGCAGTGTTTGTGCCCTTGATGTTGGCGTTGTAATCAAAGCGGTAGTGCAGCTGGAAAAAGAGAAGAAAAAAAGATGAGATTTATGATTTGTTTATGATACAAATGTTTTTGTTAAATTATAAAATATAGATAGTCAACATTGTGAAGAAAACTTTAAGAGTCACTTACATCGCTCAGGTTCTGAGCGTTCTGCTTGGCCGTCTCGTAGACTGGAGTGTCCGTCACCACTGAATAGTCCTTGAAAGACTCAATACCTTTAGCTCTGTACTTGTTCTGGAATAGAGATAGAAGAATGTGGCAATCAGCATCGCTTCTCAATAAAAACACAAGGTTGTACGAAAGCTCAATAAGAGGATTTACCGGACAGGAAGTTTAGAGAAGATATGAACCAAATTACTGAAAATGAAGGATGAAAACATGTTGAATGGGCTAACCTCACTCTGAAGGTCACCAGCATGCTTGACACGGAGGATCTCTGGTGTGTCCCAGGCATAGCAGCCGATACCCCTCAGCCAGTTGAGATCATCCTTGTAGAAGATCTGGGGAGAGCACGCAACGAAACACACAAGTTAAGCGACTTTTGGCTCCAAAATTGTCTTATTTACTTACTAAACTATTCTACACTCTATAAGATGCTAAGGTTAAAAAAGCAAGTTAAAAAGAAGATATAAGTAAGGATGTGGTTGTAATGTCTTATCTGTAGCTGAGGGCCGTTACTCACGTCACTGAGCTGCTCGTTGACTTTGCGAGCCTGGACGTACATCTGCATGTCGGGCAGGCACAGCCACTGGTGCAGATACTTGCGGTAGTGGATTCCGCTGACGGTGGACTGGGTGTTGCGGGCAGACAGGATCTCCAGCATGTCTGGTGGGATATGGGTCTTGGCCTTGGTCTTCTCGTAGTCCTCTTTGTACAGGCGCTATAAAGATGGATAACAAATGGTTCTTTCAATTCTTGCAAGATTAGCAATCTTTAAGATTAGCTCTTAAAAGAGCCAATCTGACAGTGCAGCTCCTGCTGTATTCCTCACTTAAAAAATGCAAACATGCGGAAGATAAAATGGCAAAACAAATGCGACTTACGTCCAGGACCAGCTTTCCAGCTTTGACGCAGCGAGCAGTTGCGGGATCGTCCTCGAGAGACTTGGGCAGACTGTAGAGGGATTTGAACTTCTCATAATCCTCCTTGTACTTCACCTAAAGGGGCGAGACGATTCATATTGTCTCTTAACGGTCAACAGACAAACTCCCAGCATAGTAAAACCATGGACTGAAATGAACAGAACTCAAAGTTGAACTCACGCTGCTGAGAATGATCTTCTGTTGTTTGGCATGTTTCAGGGCATGTGCGTCATGTGGAATATGGTAACTCTTGTCTTTGATTTTGTCCCAGGCAGCAGTGTAGTTTTTCTGTTGAGAGCAACCAGAGCATTATCAACATGTTATTGCGTGTAAACACACAGTTTACAAAGCTGACATCTTAAATGTGATATGTTTATCTTCACTTACGTTGCTGAAGAAGTATTTGAAGTTGTGGCATCTGGCATAGTCGTAGGTGTCCAGAACAGTGGTGTACTGGTGCTTCTCCTTATGATAAGCCTCCCTGTAGTTGAGCTGCCAATGACAATTGTTTTATTAGTGCACTCAATTGGAGGCAAACTCAAATAAAAATATGTTTTAAAAGTCCAGCTCACTCACCTCACTGGCCCAGGTGTGACCCAGAACAGCAGTCACATAAGCTGGGGTGTCCGTCACGATGGAGTAATTGTTGAATTCTTTCTTGGCCTCGTCTCTGTATTGCAGCTATAGGGGAAGATATGACATGGGTAAATTATCACAGCTCCACAGACTAAAGAATTTGATTTCTTCTAAATGCTATGATGGTTGTAAAAATAACATCTTGGCTCAGTAAACTGTGAATAATGTTTCTAAAGGATCCTTGCGATCTTCCTTGTTGTTACTCACATCACTCTGCAGCTCGTAGGACTTCTTGGCACGAAGAATCTCTGGTGTGTCCCAGACATAGCAACCGATACCCTTCATCCAGTTCAGGTCATCCTTGTAGTACACCTATTAAACGTCAACAGCAAAAAGCAGAAATTTGTGTTAAAGTCGTCTTCCACGGGACGCTGCACAGTACAAGCAGCAGATGTGCAGAATGTGACGAGGGACCTACATCACTGAGAATCTCGTTGGTCTTGCGGGCACGAATGGCGTCCTCCTGGTCAGGATGGCAAGTCCACTGGTGCAGGTAGGTGCGGTAGAGGACGTCGCTCAGCATATCCTGGCAACGCTTAGCTACCTGGTTAGCGATGATGTCAGGTGGGAGGTGGGTCTTGGTTTTGGTCTGATGGTAGTCCTTGTGGTACAGCCTCTGTAAAGACAAGGGCAGTTATTAAAATTGCCATCATAATTATAAAACAAATTAACCTGCTTAATCTAACCTGATTAAGATTCACAAACCAAACATCTTGCAATCCCTGAGTAACAAATCATTTAAAGTATGCTGCTGACATATGAAGTAAAGGTTTTCTTTTATTAGACCTTGATAAAGTAGTAAGATGCCTTGATATGTATGGAATAAATGGAGGAATGATTGACAATATCTTACCAGTCCCTTGTTCTTCTCCTGATCTCCACAGCGCATCACCTCAGGGAAATCTACCAGGGTTCCAGCCATGTAGTGACCCTTGGCCTTCTCATGGGCGTCCTTGTACTTGGCCTAGTGGGATCATAAAGGATAATAAAAGTCTGAATTGCATTTCCTTTCACATAGAAAACATTATTCCCTGTGCTTTTGCCTTATCAACACAGACTACTATGAAGAAGTGCAAGACACTCACATCACTAGCAATGTCCCTGCTCTTCCTGCCACTTAGAAGTGGGATGTATTTTTGGTCCAGCTGGTAGCCTGTGGCCTTAGACTCGTCCCAGTTCAGTTTGTAGAGTTTCTGAAATTACATAAAGTAGGCACAATTTTAAAAGAAAGGCAGATAAGAAAAAAGGTGATAAACAATCTACAAATGAAATGAAAATATTGAACATGCTTTTCATTTTAAATTACCTCACTGATGTTCTTGGACACTTCCCTGCTATGGGCCAGTTGAGGAGTGTCATCTGAACCAATGTAATGACCCTTTTCTGCATTGAACGTCTCTTTGTACTTCAGCTATATCAGGAGGAAAAGAACATAATTTAGATTTGATAATTGTTTATTCATATGCATCTAGAAATTCAGCAGCTTAAATGTTAGATTTTTACATACATCACTGAGGTTGGCAGCATTTGTCTTTGCCAAGAGGATCTCAGGGCGGTCCACAACCAGGGTGAATTTCCCGAAGCTGTCTATGGCATTCTTTTTGTAAAGCCTCTGCAAATGAAATTAGAGCATCAAGATTAGACACAATGAGCTGACAACAAAATGGGTTAAATGAAAAATAGCCAACTCCAAAGACAGAATATGACACAGTAAACGTACTTCGTTGAGAATTTCCTGGGCCTTCCTGACTCTGACGTGGTCAACAGAGTCAGCTGCCACCCAGCCGCAGCCACGAATCCATTCCATGTCAGCCTTATACATAAACTGAAAACAAAAACAGAGACACATTTGAGTGGGTTGAGACAGAATTCCCTGTCAATTTATTGTGTGAATATGATAAAGAAGTCCTGGCTTGGTGTCGTTCTCGAGACCAACTCACATCGCTTTGAAGATCATATGCCTTGCGGGCCTGGATGACATCGGTGGAGTCTGGCAGACAAGTCCACTGGTGCAGGCGAGTTCTGTAGTGGTCATCATTGACTTGGATCTGGCATTTCTTGGCCAGTTCAAACTGAAGCATGTCCACTGGCAGGTGGAACTTGGTCTTGGACTTGTTGAAGTCCTTCTTGTACAGAGCATCACTGGCAATCCTGGCTGAGTTCAGAGCCAGCATGAGCAGAGGGTCGTCCTGGACGCTGAGAGCACCAATGTGGTGGCCGACCTGCTTACGGTATGCCTCAAGGTACTTGTGCTGCAGGACGGACATAAATCATTGTCTCCATCTCATCGTGTTCTCAGTTCAATTAAAAACTATTTTAATAAATGATCTTATTATGAAACAAATGCAACTTTGTCTAGCTACTCACTTTACTCTGCACTTTAGTCGTCATGATGCACTGTTTGATTGGCACAGCATCTCCAGGCATGAAGTATCCTGTAGCTTTGACTGAGTCCCATGCTTTGGTGTAGAGTTTCTACAAGAGATGGAAATACATATTATAGGTTTATCATAACGTATCAATTATCGAGCCGATAATAAGAGGGGAAAACTTTGGTACAGGACAAAGTTGAATTGAAATATGCAGCAAATATATCACATGAGGAGTCATCTTACCGGGTGCACGTTCTTAGCCACCTCTCTGGCTGTGGCAAGACCTGGAGTGTCCACCAGCGAGTACTTGGTCTTGTCCTGGTGCCAGGCTTCACGATATTTGGCCTGAAAAGAGTGAGAAACCAAACATTTAGTAAAATAAAAACCTAATATCTAACATCTGCCATTGCTACTTTTCTACCAGGTGGTTTAACTGAAGAGAGGACTTTAAACATTTCCAGTCAGCATCTGAAAAGCAGAGAGAGTCATCCTCACCTCGTTGAGGACATCAGCAGCATTCTTGGCGCAGATCATGTCGACTCTGTCAGTTGGAACTGTGAATTTCTGGTCATCCAACTTGACACGGTAGCCTCTCTGTATAAAAGCAGGAAAGACATGTCAGAAAGGAATTCATCAAAATTACTGAAGATATATGGGTACATTATTTCCTGGTTAAATAAACACTAAAGACGCTTTTAAAACATTTTACAAATGTGTATGAATATCTGTGATTTTACATGTACCGACAAAGTTGAGATGAAATGAACAAGTTGTCAGACTTACGTCAGCCAGGATCTTCTGTGCATGCTTCACCTTCATAACATCCACACACTCATGTGGCATCCAACCACATCCACGTAACCACTCCATGTCAGCTTTGTACACAGCCTGAGGAAACATAGCAGATTCGTTCATGTTTTTCCATGTAATTTTTACAGACAATAATCACAACGTGAGAGATTCTCACAGACAATAGTGTATGTGAATGAACACAATTCATGTGCACTATCATAAACCTACATCACTCTGAAGATCATAGGCTTTCCTGGCCTGGACCACATCGGTGGAGTCTGGCAGACATGTCCACTGGTGCAGATGAGTTCTGTAGTTGAAATCATTGACTTGGATCTGGCATTTCTTGGCCAGCTCAAGACTCAGCATGTCCACTGGCAGGTGGAACTTGGTCTTGGACTTGTTGAAGTCCTTCTTGTACAGAGCATCACTGGCAATCCTGGCTGAGTTCAGAGCCAGCATGATCAGAGGGTCGTCTTCCACACAGCGGGCACCAATGTGGTGGCCGACCTGCTTACGGTATCCTGTCTTGTACTTGTACTGGAAGATAAGAATTGAAAGGTTAAAAAATATTCTGCAAGTAGCTAATTTATTAATCTGCTGTAATCAAACCTTATCCATATTTTTTTTCTTACATCACTGACGATATCTCTGGAAGCTCTAGCCTTCAGCACAGAGATAGCATCCTGCTTGATATGGAAGCCTTTGGCTTTCTGGTCATCCCATGCCTTTGTGTAGAGTTTCTGCACAGAACAAAGTATCATCAAAAAACTGTAAGACATACTGTCAACACACCAACATCATATACTGACAGAATAATACACTTTTATACTTTAAGATATTTATGTAAATCTTTGTTTTACAAACTTACGTTGCTGATGTTGATAGCATTGGCCTTGGACAGTTCAAAGGAGGGGGCATCATGTGGTATGTGAATGGTGAGCTTGTCTTTATCCCAGACTTCTCTATATTTCCTCTGTCAGATGGAAGAAAGATCATGAACTTCTTTATTGTGATACATTCATTCACATAGATATCTGTGCAAAAGTATTTAGTTTGAAGTTTTTAATTCACCAGAGAAAGCATTTAGCCTGCTGAAAACATTATTACTCACATCACTGATGTTGTCAGCGTTTTGCTTGGACAAGACAATAGCTGGGAGGTCCACAACGCTGGTGAACTTGACACTGCTTGGAGGCTGGCGGTAGAGCCTTTCATTGATAATAGCCTGGGCGTTTCTAGCTTTGACGACGTCCACAGAGTCCTGAGGTGACCAGCCGCATCCCCTCAGCCAATCCAGATCAGCTTTGTATACAGCCTGAAAAACATATATCAAAAAGGGTTGTTGTTGTTGTTGTTGTTGTCCTTGTAGGTTCGGCATTTGTTTTGACTGTCTCAATGAATGAAGGGTTTTCATTCAAATCTGTTGGATGCAGATCTAGGCTAAAAATGTCAGGAGTGATATGAATCTCAGTGAAACTAACAGATATACAGACCTCCACAAACCTAAGCTGGAGTTTGTATGGTCAAGAAAACATTTTAACTTAATGTCATTTCCATTATAGTATTGGTAATTTTTGTATAAGAGTAGGATGTGAGCTAGCAACAAACTCTAAATAAGCCCTCCTTACTTCATCAAGTCTACACAAACCTCTAAACTTTACATGTACTCACATCACTCTGCAGGTCATATGCCTTTCTGGCCTGGACCACATCGGTGGAGTCTGGCAGACATGTCCAGTTGTGCAGATGAGTTCTGTAGTTGAAGTCGTTGACTTGGATCTGGCATTTCTTGGCCAGTTCAAGTGTCAGCATGTCCACTGGCAGGTGGAACTTGGTCTTGGACTTGTTGAAGTCCTTCTTATAGATGTTATCACTGGAGATCTTGGCTACATGAGCGGCCAGCAAACACATTGGGTCGTCGTTGATGCTAAGGGCACCAATATGATGGCCGCACTGCTTTCGGAAACCAGCCTTGTATTTGTACTGAAAATTTGACACAAAAACAATTTGATCATTTTCTTGATACAAATCATTGCTGTAAAATGAAAAAAAGAATACAGTTTGTAAAATAACAAAGTGAAGGGAATTTGAAAACTTTCAAAACAGAGGTACAGACTTACATCACTGATGATGTGACGGGAGTGTTTGGCTGCTAAGACAGAAATTGCATCTTTGGGAAGGAAGTAGCCTTTGTTGATGGTGTCCATATAGCCTTCACGATAATATTTCTGGGGAAACAAGAATGATGCTGTCAGATTTCCTTTCCAGTAGATGTGATGAAAAATTCACTCCTCAAACTTTAGCACAGTTAATTGATTAAGATGCATAAAGAGAGTTAGCAATTACTGATATGCTACACAACTAGGTGGAGAGGCACCGCATTACCAGACTGGTGTTGAGTTTATTCTGCTTGGCCAGGAGGACCTCTGGGGTGTCAGGCATGATGTGAATGTTGGTTTTATCATTCTCCCAGGCAGCCATATATGCTTTCTGTGAACAGAATATAAACAGGGTTTAGTGGGATGTGACAGAGCTTTGTCTAAAACAAGTTGTACTTTTTGGTGTCAAAAAGGGAACTGCTGAAACATTCTGTAAATATCAATGAAAAAAAACAATAAAATACGTTGAAATAAGATTAAATAAGATGTATTATCTCTACCTTGTTCATAGTCTGGGCATTGGCCTGAGCAAGGGCATATGGCATGTCACATGTGTTGGCAGTGAACTTGAAGTTGCTGGGATGCTGACGGTACTTCCTCTCGCTCAGGATCTCTGCTGCTTTCTTGGCCTTCTCCACATCAATTGACCCAATTGGCACCCAACCTGTGCCCTTGATCCATTCCATGTCAGCCTTGTACACAGCCTACAAGTAGGAGGACAAGAGGGGTCATGGTGAGTTTTATAAAAAAAAAAAAAAGCTTTAAGCAAACAGATTATGACAAAAAAATCTCATTACTCACATCACTCTGCAGGTCATACGCCTTTCTGGCCTGGACCACATCGGTGGAGTCTGGTAGGCAAGTCCAGTTGTGCAGATGAGTCCTGTAGTTGAAATCGTTGACTTGGATCTGGCATTTCTTGGCCAGCTCAAGATTCAGCATGTCCACTGGCAGGTGGAACTTGGTCTTGGACTTGTTGAAGTCCTTCTTGTACAGAGCATCACTGGCAATCTTGGCTGAGTTCAGAGCCAGCATGATCAGAGGGTCGTCTTGCACACAGCGGGCACCAA